>NC_056748.1:141379825-141457325 GCF_019279795.1 Protopterus annectens | reverse complement strand
ATAGATCTATTGATTACAAGGGATACTGGGTAGGCTATAATAGATCTATTGATTACAAGGGATACTGGGTAGGCTATAATAGATCTATTGATTACAAGGGATACTGGGTAGGCTATAATAGATCTGTTGATTAACAGGGATACTGGATAGGCTATGGATTCAGCGTCTAGTTTGAGGAAAGTGGATGTGAGATTATCGGAGGAGGGAGAGCAGGGTTTCAGGGTTTAAGCCTCAGTAGGAGTGATTTAATGTAGGAAGTAGGAACTGGTGAACGGTGAAGCGGTTATTGTTGTGAGGGTTGGGAGGGGTAGAGGGGGTATTTGTGTTAGAGGGTGTAAGTTTCTGGACAGTGTCAATGAAGTGTCTGTTGAGAAAGGGTAGCAGTTTCTAGAGGAGTGTTATTAGGAAAAGGGGAGGGGTTGGAAGGGCATCCAGGACTGAGGAGTTTATTTAGGGTAGTCCAGAATTTCCATGGATTGGTTTTGCTGTTCATCTGTGGAGAGCTGAAATAGAATTTGTTGTCACTGTATACATGTTTTTTGATGAGATTCCAAAGTTCTTTGTACTTTTGTAACAGGGGAGGTTCTTTGGACTTAGTCCAGACTTTCCAAGTACTGTCACATTTATACATAAGGGATCTGGTTTCCTTAGGAAGCCATGGAGCAAAATTAGATTTGGTTTTAATTCTCTTGGTAGGGGAAGGGAGTTAAGGGTATCTAGGAATATTTTATTAAATTTAAGTGCAGATTCCGTGAGAGGGATCTGTTTGAGGATGCACCAGTCAGTACTAGAGAGAACTGAAATGAATTGGGTGGTATTAAAGTTGTACAGTTTACCACAGTCCCTAGAAGAGTGTGGTTTAGGTACTTGGGTGGAGTGCCGTAGGATGGAAGTAGGAAGATTGTCACTTAATGAGTTTGGCAAGGTAGCTGGGGTGTGGTAAGGAGAAGAGTTAGTGAGGATCCAGTCTGTGGCAGAGTTGGAAGAAGAGGCAGTGTGCAGGCGGATGGGGGATGTTATCAGTTGGTGGAAACCCTGTAGGTTCATGCGAAGTTGTGGAGAGTCAGTAGTAAGTTTGGTCCAGTTGATGTTAACATCACCTAGGATGAGGGTTTTGTATGGTATACTGTGTGAGAACCAGGATAGGATAGATTCCAGGGTTGGAATATTCTTTTCTGGGGGATATGTATGGAGGCAATGACAAATTTCTTGTGAGGGTTTAAATGGCAATTTAGGATGATAGTTTCAGTTGGGTGGAAGTCTGCAGTAGGGATTGTGATAGGTGAAAGGTTAAGGCTACTAGAATATAGGATGGCAACGCCACCACCATTTTTTGAAATTTTGTCAGAGCGGTAGATATTATAGCTGGGTGGAAATATTTACCTGTTTGTTATGTGGGGCTTTAGCCAAGTTTCAGATAAGGCTAGGATTGAGGGGGTGGTTTGGGCAATCCACAAATGCATCTCAGGGATTTTGTAGTGAGGCTTTGAATATTTAGGGAATAGATAGAGAGGTGTTTGTGTAGTGAGGTTTGGTAGGAGGGGAGGATGGGGGGGGTGAGGTAAGTGGGGAGATAGGAGATTGGAGGAGGGAATGTGGGGTGTAAGATTATGGGAAGGTGAGGGTTGCCTGGCTTGGGGTATATGTTACCAGCTAGAAGTAAGTTGCTTGGAATTGAAGTTAACTTAGTTTGTAACAGGAGATGGAATTGTAGTTTTGGTTTGATTTTATAGGAAAGAGGGTAGTTCTCTAATATAGTTAGTTTATGAAAGCAGTTAATGGAGAGGTTGAAGAGAGATGGGGAGATTAAGAAGTGAGCTGGAGGGGGTGATTTTGGGATACATGTAGTAAGGGAGTGTATGAGATTCTGGGAAAGGTTGGTGTGATAGGAGGTTAGAGCAGAGAGCAGTGTCAGAATTGGTAAGGTCAAGTATAAAACTAACATAATAGGTTGGCTGGGGAGTAAAGGTGAGGGGGTGTGTGGAAAGGCTGTTTTGAGAAACAGGAAGTGATGTAGCAGGAAGGAAGTGGATTATGACTGGTTGAAATGGACAGGAAGGGGAGGGACTGGAGAGAATAAATGTAATTGAAGTAATGGTGGGTGGAAATGGGGTTAGGTTAGGGGAGTGAAGTGAGCCCGAGTAGAGCGGGGCTACACCCGCATTGACCGCAAAAGTCCCCAAGAAAGACAATCAATTATGCTGCTAAGTTTGGTCTCAGAAAAGGCAGGCGAGTATAAAAAAGGCACTAGGAGAAATCTAAGGATTCTCCCTGACATTCATGAGATGTGATGGCTGACCCGTACTGTATTAAGGGTAGAAATACTTCAGTAATAGAATAGGTATAAAGGAACTAAATAGCATTCATTACCTGTGTAGCATTTATTACCCACGGTGGTGGTGCTGCGGTAGCGTTGTCGCCTCACAGTAAGATGCTATCCGGTTCGATTCTCAGCTAGAGCGTCTTCTGTGTGGAGACATGCGTGAAGGGGCGTACCTTCGTTGAAGGTTGTGCGTCAGGCCTGGCAAGCCGTTACGTAAAAGTCAACTGCCAATCATTAGCGGACCGGAGTTCCGCTGTGGCAACCCCTAACTGGGAAAAGCCGAAAGACACAAACAAACAAACCTGTGTAGCATTTATTACCTGTGTAGCCAGTAAAAAGGATGAAATTAACAATTACAAGATAAAAGATGTGGAAATGCAAGTTAATAAAAGAGGAAAATTGATGAACAGCTAGAGAAGATGGGAGGAAAATAGGAGCCCCAATGAGTATATGGGAAGAGAAATGGATGGTATTAGTGTAGGCAAAGTGGAGAGGAGTGAATTTGGGCAACTTTAAAGGAAGAGGTGAGTGTATAATGAAGTAACTGCATAATGGTGGTGGCAAGTAGGAGCAGAGGAAACTGAAGACCCTCATGAGTAAGGAGGAATATACAATGGTTTCTGAGACACATTCGGGTAACATGGGAGACAAACTCCTGTCTAAGCCAAAGATGTGTCTGAAAGATGTTCTGCACCACTTACACCTTTTTCTTTATTATCTCATTGTGTGTTTCTTTCTGTTACTTTCTGTGCCCACACTCTCTGAGATTTCCTACTAGTAAACAAACTCAAGAATCAAAGGTGTATAGTGCTAGCCCTCAGTTTTGTGATCTTTGCTATCCACTCAGAAGTATTAAGGAAAATATAAATAACAGGCCACATTCAGTAACACCTACACTAAGTGTATACCAAGTGTACATGGTCTGTGTTCAAAAACATCCTTAGCACATATTTTTGCTTTCTAGTCCGTCAGAATAATTACATTAATTGTACAAGGAGTCTTCACTTTGTGGTGACATTTATATCCCCCCCCCACCTCAAAATTTAACCCTGCAAGAAAATTATTAGAAAAACTAAAATTAGGAGGAAGAAGGTGTTAGTTGTACTTGTGTTGTATGTTCACTCCAGAAGGTATACACTTAGTGCAGGTATTAATGAATCTGGCCTGATGTTTCCAAAGTTGTCCATGATGGAGAAAAGTACACCTTTGGATATATGGCTCTTATGCCCACCCAGTTCCAGTCACATATGGTATGTGATATGTTTTCTTCATGCAGAGCCTAACCATTACTGGTGAGTAATAGGCAGACAGCATTCTGTCTCTAATGGACTGGCACCCTGTCCAGAATCAGTTCTCTACCATATTTCCATTTTTTTATGGAATATTTTTGAAGTTTATTTGTAGCCCTGAATAGGCCAAAGGAAGTAATGGCTGCATGGATAGATTGAATACATAGTCTGTCAGAGCTGAATGAAACAGTGGGTTGGGCATACCCTTAACCCTATTTGTCAAGAGTAGTAACATTAAAATAAAACATGGCTTTCCTTTTGTTTTGAAGTATCACATTTAGAAATGGTATGGTTATATTACTGCATTTATTGCTTTAGCATTTAAGTCATCTCCCCTCATTTATTGTTCAGCGATTGTTGTTCAACAATTTGTACTGTGAATGAAACACAGGTTTCATTTGTACGTTGTGTGTTTTGTGTATTATGCATATTGGAAGGATAAGGGATGTTAAACCTCACACTTTCTTGTCTTCAGTAAAAATAAGCGGAACTTCCAAATCTGGGATTTCGCTGTAGTCTTTTAATTAGTTCTTTAAGCTTTAAACCTGTTAAATATGCATATATTATAGTTAATATATTGTAATATGGTATATGTAACTTTAAGAGTTAAACCTGTTAAATATGCATATATTATAGTTAATATGTTGTAATATGGCATATGTAACTTTAAGCTTTAACCTGTTAAATATGCATATATTATAGTTAATATATTGTAATATGGTATATGTAACTTTAAGCTTTAAACCTGTTAAATATGCATATATTATAGTTAATATATTGTAATATGGTATATGTAACTTTAAGAGTTAAACCTGTTAAATATGCATATATTATAATTAATATATTGTAATATGGTATATGTAACTTTAAGCGTTAAACTTGTTAAATATGCATATATTATAATTAATATATTGTAATATGGTATATGTAACTTTAAGCTTTAAACCTGTTAAATATGCATATATTATAGTTAATATATTGTAATATGGTATATGTAACTTTAAGCTTTAAACCTGTTAAATATGCATATATTATAATTAATATATTGTAATATGGTATATGTAACTTTAAGCGTTAAACTTGTTAAATATGCATATATTATAATTAATATATTGTAATATGGTATATGTAACTTTAAGCTTTAAACCTGTTAAATATGCATAAATTATAATTAATATATTGTAATATGGTATATGTAACTTTAAGCTTTAAACCTGTTAAATATGCATATATTATAGTTAATATATTGTAATATGGTATATGTAACTTTAAGCTTTAAACCTGTTAAATATGCATATATTATAATTAATATATTGTAATATGGTATATGTAACTTTAAGCGTTAAACTTGTTAAATATGCATATATTATAATTAATATATTGTAATATGGTATATGTAACTTTAAGCTTTAAACCTGTTAAATATGCATATATTATAGTTAATATATTGTAATATGGTATATGTAACTTTAAGCTTTAAACCTGTTAAATATGCATATATTATAGTTAATATATTGTAATATGGTATATGTAACTTTAAGCGTTAAACTTGTTAAATATGCATATATTATAATTAATATATTGTAATATGGTATATGTAACTTTAAGCTTTAAACCTGTTAAATATGCATAAATTATAATTAATATATTGTAATATGGTATATGTAACTTTAAGCTTTAAACCTGTTAAATATGCATAAATTATAATTAATATATTGTAATATGGTATATGTAACTTTAAGCTTTAAACCTGTTAAATATGCATAAATTATAATTAATATATTGTAATATGGTATATGTAACTTTAAGCTTTAAACCTGTTAAATATGCATATATTATAGTTAATATATTGTAATATGGTATATGTAACTTTAAGCGTTAAACTTGTTAAATATGCATATATTATAATTAATATATTGTAATATGGTATATGTAACTTTGCCATACACCAGCTTATTCACCTTTTTGCATGTGATCACTTCAGTCCAGTATATATGTTTCCTGATTGGCTCAAATGGAAGAAACTGTGAATATATTTGGTATGTTATAGCTGTTTACACTGTTTTTGTAGAAGCTGTGTGTGTGTGTGTGTGTGTGTGTGTGTGTGTGTGTGTGTGTGTTTGTTCATAGGTTCATAGGTTCATAAGTTCATACTAGGCTATCTGCCCGAGGGCATTTATAAGCCTAGCCCATTTTTTTGTGGCTTACGCCACCCCTTTAGTATAGGGAACTATACCCATTATTTTGCTGTGCCTCTGTCGAGCAGTGACACTGAGGTAATTCCTGGGGTATATCTGCGATCTCCCATCCATTGGTCAAGATTTCTCTTGAACAAGGCCAGCGAGGTGCTCTGCCTCACATGTACCGGGATTTTATTCCACAGCATAGGGAGTCTTTGGGTGATGAATCTATCCCTCCAGCACGTCCTATTAATAGCCGTGTCGAGGTTTAAGTCTCCCGCCCTTGTGGCTCTGATGGATCTAGATTTTTTGAGATGAAGCATATTCATCAAATCTGGGTTTGACATGGCCTTGTATGTTAGGCAAAGGTCACCTCTGAGCAAGCGTGCGACTGAATAGAGCTGGAGTTCTTTCAGTCGGGCAGCATAGGACAGATTTTTGAGACCCCTTATCCTTTTGGTGAGGAACTTTTGTGGCCTCTCCAGCTGCTGCAAGTGTCGGGTCAGATACATTCCGAATGGGGCATTGTACTCAATCATTGGTCTGATGAGTGATGAGTAAAGGGAGACTATGACCTCCCTTGATCTAGATGAGAATCCCTTCATGATAAGGTGGGCAATGTAGAAGGACTTCCTAACTACTTTAGCTACATGGGTGTCGAATGACAGACTACTATCAACCTGGGTCCCCAGGTCCCTGATAACTTCTTCTGTGTGTGTTTTACATACGTACATAGACGACTTTGGCTCCTTGTTCCAACGTATTAGCTTTACACTGTCATTCAGCTCACCACCTGCTACACAAACTGCATCAAACTGTATTTTGCATTACCAAAATGCATTCAGTGTCAAACAGCATTGCTGCATTATACTATACTCTTCTTTCATTCAGATAAAAAGGAAACCTATAAGGTCCATTTAAACGTTGGAGTCTCTAGAAGCGCCTTCTTCGTGCACACATTGCATTTCACTCTGCGTCAGTCTCCCAGTGTGTGACAGGTACGGGTTAGTCCCTCACTCAAGACACGATACCTGCGGGTCAGTAGAATGTCCATTTAAAACTGTTCTCACTTAGTACACGACTTCCAGTCTTTCTGTTTCTTTTTCAGTTTACAAAGCGTCTCTGGTTTCCTTTTCATGTTCAGCAATTCCTTATTTTTCTTGGGGATTAACTGCCTTGATATTAATCCAAATGGTGAAGTATTGCTATTTAAAAAAAACAGACTTAAGGGTTTTACATCAGGCACACAGATCTGGTGTTACCATTCCTAGAAAGAGACATTGATTCTGTCAGCACATTTTGAGCTTTTGGCTTAACAGAAGTATATTAGCCACATGACACCCATGCCACATGTTTTCACTTTCTCAAAACCTACAGATTGACTCTGGGTGTTATGTAGGCACAAAGCTTTGCTTTACCAGCTTACCCTTGGGGTCATTTCTTGAGTTGTGTAAGCATTGCAGAGGTGCATGGACAGCTGTGAGTCACAAGTCCAGCCATGGGGGAAGTTGTGGAGGCCATTTGAGTGACTAGATGGCCACACCTTCCTCTGAATCACAGAGATAATTTCTCCATGTTGTACAACATCTGTTTAGATAAATCAGTAGGTCATTTCTAGTCACTTCTGTCAGTACATCCCCCAGACAAACATCTGAGGCAGCTGTCTGAATTCTTGTTCTTATTCCGAGTTCTTGTCAAAAATTATGTATTTAGATATAAGTGAAGATGGCCACTTAAAACAAAGGGAATCCTAGATCTATCTTTTCAGTCTGTTTCATAAAATTAGGGCACTGTGCTATAGTTATGCCTATAAGAAGGGCAGCCATACTAAGAAAGATTTTAAGTACTAATAGCAAATTGTTGGACCCAGCAAAGTTTTGCATTTCAGTTTTGCTCATTGTTTGAGGTTAGCCTCTGGTGTTCTGCCCCTTTTTCCATCTCTGAGTTAAGAAGACCCCCTTACCAAAGTGTACCCTGCATACTTGACATTTTTCAGGTCAGTGGAACAGTAGAATGGATTTGCTGTCACCCACCCTCCCAAAGGGAGTGGAAAAACACTAGAAACATGATTAGATAACACACACAATCCACTTGATGTCTAAATATTCAAAGTACACATCTGTGTAATAACTCTGGGTGTAGAAGATGGTTTTAGAATAATTTTCTCCATCCAGTATGAAATGCCATCTTCTGTTTTGTTGTCTGTGTGAAAGCAGTCATAATTCAGTATCATTTTGTTACCATGAAGCTTATGAGGGGCCTGGCAGGACACCTCCTTTTTAATGCACTACAACTAGGAACTGGGGTGTAGCTACCTAATCCCTGTTTCTAAAATGAATGGTTCTGTCTGGCTTGGACACCAGCCCAGTGGGGCTTCTTGACTCATGCTATAACTCTTAAGTCTCCTTGTAGGTCCTGTATCTTTTTTCACTTTATTGTAATGTCATCATGTTTTCCTGAGTAAATCTGTGTGTACTACATTCTTTGTTTTCATTGTTGCCACGGTTGCATAATTTTGGCTTTTATCCAGCTCGGTAAAAGGAAAACATCTTTATTGTGTTGTCCTTTTCTTCTTGCCCTTCATTTTGTTGAATAAGTGTTTGTTGTTTTTTTTTAACCACTAATATAAAGTTAGTTCCAGTAACCCGTATCAACTTACAAGCAGCTGCCCTATGGCTGGAAGCCTACCTCGGCTTTTTTTTTAATTGGTTTGTCAGGCTGGGGTACCTAAAAGTCAGGTAGACGTACTCTGTCTATTACATCATAAACTCATGCATTTGCCGCAATGAGAAACGTTACCTGGTGTCTTGGGCAGAACATCAGAGCTTTCACATCTCTTTTATAAATGTAGACTTGTGCTTAATCTGCCCTGGTCTTGTGCACTTATTATTATTCGTAGTACAGCTTCTAGCGTGTTCCACAGTTAGGTCATATGTTCCACTATGTCATGTTAAGTGGTCTTTTTCTCCTCAATGCTTTCTTTTTTTCTGTTTGATGGTTCCATTTTCTGATGCCAGTGGAAAAGTTTGTGAGGGAAAAACAACATTGAAGACCATGTCTCTGATTATGGGTGAGGCATCGTATGATGTACTACTTCCTTTAAGGTTTTTCTTTATGGTTTGTGATGTCATGCAGTGTTTTATTGGCTGTCACCTTGTTGACCACTGTCATCTGTCAGAAGGCCTATATTGCACTGTATGCGAATGAGTTCCATTGGTAAGTCAGGATCAGATTTTGGTCTCTTAGTGCATGTACAAAACAAGGCTGCCTCTGTAATAATGACTGTAACGCAGCACTTTGATGTATGCTAGCTGCAGTACTAAGATCGTTTATGGCTGCGAACACAAAAGCTTGTTTTAACATTTCAGTGCTTCCTTTAGTTTCTCTGTAAACTAACTTTTTGACTTTTTGAATCATGGGAAAGACGGAGCACTATCTGTCCGTCTAGGCACACTCCACCAACTGCATGCACGTTCAGTTTAGCCGCCCTTTATGTGGTTTCTTTCACTGAGCTGCCTTAAATTTAAGCCACTTGTCTTGCAGATCATTCATCCTGTCTGGGTTCAGCTCACCTGCTGCTAGAAATGTAAGTAAGTATGTACATTTTGGGTTCCTGCAGCTGTCCATTGGCTATTCCTAGGTGCATCACGTTGTCCACCAGGTCTACCAAACCCAGCCATCTTTTCCTCAGACAAAGTTTGACCCAGTTTACTATTAAAATGTCAAAAAACAATTGTATTCCCAGTCATAAACATGAAAGTAATGCCCGAACCCGAATCATGAAATAAAGTGTGCTCACAACATCGACTCATATACTCGACAACTACAAAGTTGATGTTAATGTTGAACACATGAAAGAGTGCGGAAGTCACATCACATGTTTTCAGGGGGTCAAGCCCCCACACTCCCCCTGCTAACTATATCTTCCAACTTTGAGGTCATACTACAGTGAGGAAAGGGATGAATGTCCCGATACGCACTGTACTGCCATCTCTAGCCCTTAGATCAACCTCATATCAGTGAATGCACAGTGGCATTTGCTGATATGAACTACCTATGGTTGGTAACATGGCACTCAACCATCTGCTGTCCAATATCCCATTTGCAGGGCATCTGCATTTGGGATTTTGATAGTAAACCATTTGAACTGTGTTATGGGCTTGTGAGGAGACTGTAACAGTTTGGAACAGTATCACACTGCAAGGATTGAGGGTTTTTTCCTAGAGACCATCCCCTGTGCATTCTCATCTTGTCACAGGTTAAGGCATGCAGCAGGTTACATTGGCTTATCACCAGTGCTTCCATGTGTTACTCAATGACAGGTCTGCCTTCAATGGACAACATCACCGCACTTGACCCCGGCCTCTGAGTGGGATGTTTGGGCATGTACACCTCCTGATGGGCATCCACACCTTCCCTATTTATGCCATCAGGCACATAAGCCACTATTCAAACTCAGGTTGTCTGGGATGTAATCAGGGCTTCATCCCCCCGCATCACTGTTGTAGGTTCACACCTTAGGGGTGTGTAATTATACTCCTAAAAGACACTCACTCCTGTCAACGTTTTAGAGGTAATGGATCAGAAACTACTTTATCTTATGGCAAGAAAGCTTATATCCTATGCCTGTATTATTTGTCCATTAGAAAATGCTTATACATTTTTGGAATGTTTTGTGGCATCAGTATATGGAACATAATTATCAGTAGTATTTTAAAAATGTACTAACATGCAGCCGTGTATTGTGATGACATTTTCCTTATATAAAGGTAATGTGATGTATACAGTTAATTCAATACTACTTATAATATTTCTTACATTCTTACATAGTCTCATCAAGGTACGTGAAATGAACCTTTATTTCTTCAGTTTATGTAATTTAAAAGAAAACTCTGCCTTGGAACTCATAATATTTCTTTCTGTTTCATTATAGCTTTGCACTTTCAGCTATTTTAATGCATTCATTTTAAGTGCTGTTGATTCTTATATTTAAAATCCTGTTCCACAAAATGTCCATCATTGGACCTGCCAGACTAATGTGACATTGTTTAACTGCTTTATCTACTGGCTGACATGTCCTGCATAAATCCTGTTGTACAGTTCTCTGCTTTTGTATTGCTGCAAACAACAGTAACCTCCATATCAAGTCTCCCTGGTGTGATTTATGTTGGACATACACAACTGAAGCATGTTTTCTTTTTATTTAGATAGAATGGCGATAGTGTAAGCCACGGTTATTGTCAGTTTTTTGTTGAAGGCATGGTTTATTGGCTGTTTATTTTATAGCATGTTTTCCAACCTTTTAATATTTAATGTGGTTCTTGAGCTATACCCCAAAACATAACAGCCTTCATGACAAACTTTTGTACTAAGTCAATGTTCCTTCCTTTTTACCACATGATACTGAGACAAAACAGAACCTTCTGTTCCAGGTTTGTTACACAGTGTCTTGCCATGTAAAACATTTTATTTAACAAATGTATTTCAGTAATTGTGTAAATTGTGTACATGGTATGGTGTATTGCTTATAACTGTCATTGTCGTCTGCAGTAGAATAGCAAGGAACTGTAAAAGATCGTTTATGTAGAGTATGTCAGTCCTGCAGGACACAGAGAGTATCCATCACACAGCACACGTAATGAAAGATCGTTTATGTAGAGTATGTCAGTCCTGAAGGACACAGAGAGTATCCATCACACGGTATACGTTGTAATGAAAGATCGTTTATGTAGAGTATGTCAGTCCTGAAGGACACAGAGAGTATCCATCACATGGTAAACGTTGTAATGAAAGATCGTTTATGTAGAGTATGTCAGTCCTGAAGGACGCAGAGAGTATCCATCACACGGTACACGTTGTAATGAAAGATCATTTATGTAGAGTATGTCAGTCCTGAAGGACACAGAGAGTATCCATCACACAGTACACTTTGTAATGAAAGATCGTTTATGTAGAGTATGTCAGTCCTGAAGGACACAGAGAGTATCCGTCACACGGTACACGTTGTAATGAAAGATTGTTTATGTAGAGTATGTCAGTCCTGAAGGACACAGAGAGTATCCATCACACAGTACAGGTTGTAATGAAAGATTGTTTATGTAGAGCATGTCAGTCCTGAAGGACACAGAGTATACGTCACACGGTACACGTAATGAAAGATCGTTTATGTAGAGTATGTCAGTCCTGAAGGACAGAGAGAGTTTCCATCACACGGTACACGTTGCAATGAAAGATTGTTTATGTAGAGTATGTCAGTCCTGAAGGACACAGAGAGTATCCATCACACAGTATACGTTGTAATGAAAGATCGTTTATGTAAAGTATGTCAGTCCTGAAGGACACAGAGAGTATCCGTCACACAGTACACGTTGTAATGAAAGATAGTTTATGTAGAGTATGTCAGTCCTGAAGGACACAGAGAGTATCCATCACACAGTACACATTGTAATGAAAGATTGTTTATGTAGAGTATGTCAGTCCTGAAGGACACAGAGAGTATCCGTTACACAGTACACGTTGTAATGAAAGATCATTTATGTAGAGTATGTCAGTCCTGAAGGACACAGAAAGTATCCATCACACAGTATATGTTGTAATGAAAGATCTTTTATGTAGAGTATGTCAGTCCTGAAGGACACAGAGGGTATCCGTCACACGGTACTCGTTGTAATGAAAGATCATTTATGTAGAGTATGTCAGTCCTGAAGGACACAGAGGGTATCCGTCACACGGTACACGTAATGAAAGAACGTTTATGTAGAGTATGTCAGTCCTGAAGGACACAGAGAGTATCCATCACACAGTACACTTTGTAATGAAAGATCGTTTATGTAGAGTATGTCAGTCCTGAAGGACACAGAGAGTATCCGTCACACGGTACACGTTGTAATGAAAGATCGTTTATGTAGAGTATGTCAGTCCTGAAGGACACAGAGGGTATCCGTCACACGGTACACGTTGTAATGAAAGATCATTTATGTAGAGTATGTCAGTCATGAAGGACACAGAGGGGATCCGTCACACGGTACTCATAATGAACGATCGTTTATGTAGAGTATGTCAGTCCTGAAGGACACAGAGGGTATCCGTCACACGGTACACGTTGTAATGAAAGATTGTTTATGTAGAGTATGTCAGTCCTGAAGGACACAGAGAGTATCCATCACACAGTACACGTTGTAATGAAAGATCATTTATGTAGAGTATGTCAGTCCTGAAGGACACATTGAGTATCCATCACAAGGTACACGTTGTAATGAAAGATCGTTTATGTAAAGTATGTCAGTCCTGAAGGACACAGAGAGTATCCATCACATGGTACACGTTGTAACGAAAGATCGTTTATGTAGAGTAGGTCAGTCTTGAAGGACACAGAGAGTTTCCATCACACGGTACACGTAATGAAAGATCGTTTATGTAGAGTATGTCAGTCCTGAAGGACACAGAGGATATCCGTCACATGGTACACGTTGTAATGAAAGATCGTTTATGTAGAGTATGTCAGTTCTGAAGGACGCAGAGAGTATCTATCATACGGTACACATTGTAATGAAAGATCGTTTATGTAGAGTAGGTCAGTCCTGAAGGACACAGAGAGTATCCATCACACGGTACACGTTGTAATGAAAGATCGTTTATGTAGAGTATGTCAGTCCTGAAGGACACAGAGAGTATCCATCACACGGTACATGTTGTAATGAAAGATCATTTATGTAGAGTATGTCAGTCCTGAAGGACACAGAGGGTATCCATCACACAGTGCACATTGTAATGAAAGATCATTTATGTAGAGTATGTTAGTCCTGAAGGACACAGAGGGTATCCATCACACGGTACTCGTTGTAATGAAAGATCGTTTATGTAGAGTATGTCAGTCCTGAAGGACACAGAGAGTATCCATCACACAGTACAGGTTGTAATGAAAGATCGTTTATGTAGAGTATGTCAGTCCTGAAGGACGCAGAGAGTATCCGTCACACAGTACACGTTGTAATGAAAGATCGTTTATGTAGAGTAGGTCAGTCCTGAAGGACACAGAGGGTATACGTCACACGGTACTCGTAATGAAAGATCGTTTATGTAGAGTATGTCAGTCCTGAAGGACACAGAGGATATCCGTCACATGGTACACGTTGTAATGAAAGATCGTTTATGTAGAGTATGTCAGTTCTGAAGGACGCAGAGAGTATCTATCATACGGTACACGTTGTAATGAAAGATCGTTTATGTAGAGTATGTCAGTCCTGAAGGACACAGAGAGTATCCGTCACATGGTACACGTTGTAATGAAAGATCATTTATATAGAGTATGTCAGTCCTGAAGGACACAGAGAGTATCCGTCACACGGTACATGTTGTAATGAAAGATCGTTTATGTAGAGTATGTCAGTCCTGAAGGACACAGAGAGTATCCATCACACTGTACACGTTGTAATGAAAGATCGTTTATGTAGAGTAGGTCAGTCCTGAAGGACACAGAGAGTTTCCATCACACGGTACACGTTGTAATGAAAGATCGTTTATGTAGAGTATGTCAGTCCTGAAGGACACAGAGGGTATCCGTCTCATGGTACTCGTAATGAAAGATCGTTTATGTAGAGTATGTCAGTCCTGAAGGACACAGAGGGTATCCGTCACATGGTACTTGTTGTAATGAAAGATCGTTTATGTAGAGTATGTCAGTCCTAAAGGACACAGAGGGTATCCGTCACACGGTACTCGTAATGAAAGATCGTTTATGTAGAGTATGTCAGTCCTGAAGGACACAGAGGGTATCCATCACACAGTACACGTTGTTATGAAAGATCGTTTATGTAGAGTATGTCAGTCCTGAAGGGCACAGAGAGTATCCATCACACGGTACACGTTGTAATGAAAGATCGTTTATGTAGAGTATGTCAGTCCTGAAGGACACAGAGAGTATCCATCACACAGTACACGTTGTAATGAAAGATCGTTTATGTAGAGTATGTCATTCCTGAAGGACACAGAGGGTATCCGTCACACGGTACTTGTTGTAATGAAAGATCGTTTATGTAGAGTATGTCAGTCCTGAAGGACACAGAGGGTATCCGTCACATGGTACTCATTGTAATGGTAAGAATAAGTGCTTGTGTATCCTTTACAGTCAATATATGTAATACATAATTTTCACAAAACTTATGTCATACTAAATAGGATAGAGATATTACTAAAAAAGAAATATCTTAAGAAATGTGCATTTTGCTAACCTTGACCGTAGTAGTGTGTCCTCAGAGTCTGAGAATCTGATGTTTTGTGCACATTTTGTGTCCAGTGTACACCTATTTCACCACCTCACTCTTAATGTATCTCTAACACTATTCCCCTGCCTCTTCTTCATCTTCCCTTCCTCTATCTCCAACCACTCTTAATTCTTACAGTCTCAAAACAACCTACCTGTTAAGTCTGTTTCGATACTCTACCTCCCCTACATCTCCTACTAGCCAGTCTTACTTTCATTTCTTGTTTCCAAACTCCGACACAACTAGATCCGACCCTCTTTAAATAAGTATCTGCCTAACTAGTAACTCATTGTGCTCTAAGCAGCTTAAATAATATTGTAACTAGTCACATTTTCTTCTGCTAATTGTTTAAAACCTTGTTTGTAACAACTCACATACTTGTCTGCCAATTGTTAATACTCTGTATAACTGAATTGCCTGAGGAGCTTTTTTCTCTCCAGGTCTCTGCTTGTAAGATCCTATAGCTGATTGTTACTACCGTGTTACTAAAATTTAATAAATTGTTTTCTAGTCCTGAGGAGCTTTTCTCCCCGGGTCTCTGCCGAAAATGTACCAAAGGCTCAGCCAGACTAACCCAGTTAACAAATGTAATATAAATAAATAAAAATATGTTTTGGTAATATATTGTTTTGCATATTGTAGAATGAAGTAGCCTTGTACCTCAGGACAATATGTTGAACTGGGATAATATTTTTTTTTTTTTTTTTTTACAAATTTAATTGTGATGGGATATGTGCTATGTATTTTGAGAAATTTATGCTGTATTCCACAAACACCTTTAGATATTATAATTTGAGTACCTACAGTGTAGGTGATCCCCATTGTTGTACTGGTGGGTACCTAATGAAGCACAGTTATTCACTCTTAATAAGGAAAACAGTCCATATTTTCAATTTTTTATTCAGTATAGCACATTTTTTGTCCAGTGTACACCGGCTATCACTTTTACTGGACATTTGCTGCCACTGCCTTGCCAACACTTACACTTGGAGAGTACTGTCTTCCCTCATGTGACCATAGTGGCAACCATTATTCCATGGGACTTAACAGCAGACCAGCACAGATACACAGTGCAACTAAAGAGAAGTCTTTGGTCAATACATTTCTCTAAAGCTTTGTACAAGTGTCCTTAACATGTCCATTTATTCACATGTTAGCAACAAGTTTTACATAGGTTCGTAGGTAGGTACTAGGCTACCAGCCTAAGGGCCTAAGTAAGCCTAGCCAACAAGGTTCCCTGGCTTACACCACCCAAGAAAGTTATTTTCCTGTGCCCCTGTCGAGAAGAGACACAGAAGTGAACCCCGGGGTGTATTTCCTATTTCCCATCCACTTATCAAGATTTTTCATGAAGAGTGCTAATGAGGAGCTTTGTTTGATATAGATAGTTAGTTTGTTCCATTGTATGGGAAGTCTGTGGGACAGGAATCTATCCCTCCAGCATGTCCTGTTTATTGTGGTGACAAGGTTTAGATCCCTAGAGTGTGTAGCTCGGATGGATTGGGATTTCTTTAGGTGTAGCATGTCCAACAGCTGTGGGTTTGACATAGCTTTATATGTTAGGCAGAGATCACCTCAGAGTAGGCGATTTGCTGCGCACTAAAGCTGGAGTTTTTTGAGATGGTCAGTGTAGGGCATCTGTTTGAGGCCAGTAATCTTGTTTGTGAGGAACTTCTATGGCCTTTCCAGCTGCTGCAGATGTCTTGTGAGGTACTTTCCAAAATGGACGTTGTGCTCTATATTGGGTCTAATGAGTGTTGAGTAGAGGGGAACAATGACCTTTTTTTTTTCCTAGATGAGAACCCTTTTGTAATGAGGTGTGCCATGTAGAATGATTTCCTGACTACTGTGGTGATGTGATTATCATACGAGAGACTACTGTCCACCTGGGTCCCCAGGTCTCTTATCACATATTCGGAGTTAAGTAGACTACCACCTATGTGGTAGTTCATGGGTACAGAGTTTTTACCATAGAGGATGACAGTGCACTATTTAGCATTGAGCTTGAGGCCATGGCTCTGACACCAGACATCTGTCTCAGTGAGGCCCTTCTGCAGGATGTCCACATCATTTGGGGACTCAACTATGCTCCTAGTTTGCAGTCATCTGTGAACTTCATTAGCCAAAGGCTTAATGTGTTAGCCCGTACTTCAGAGAAGTAGATACCAAACAGGAGAGATCCCAGGACTGAACCCTGTGGTACTCCGCTTGTCATTGGTTTGAAGTCAGATTTGGAGTCTGCAACTTTTACAGTGTGGGTTCTGTGAGTGAGCCAATTGACAACCCATCTTGTGACGTAGGGATTTATGCCTAGTTTAGTGAGTTTAGCTATAATTCCAGAATGGGGGATGGTGTCGAAAGCCTTGGCGAAGTCAAGATAGGCTGTGTGAACCACCTTACCCTCGTCTACAGCTTTGGTGACTGCATCAAAGAAGTCAATCAGGTTCAGGAGGCATGATCTGCCTTTCACAAACCCAAACTGGGTGGGGTCCAGAGTTTGGAGTTAACAATGTCTTTTTTTATGAGTTCCATGATGATACTTTCCATGGCCTTACAGACCAGGCTTGTCAGGCTAATAAGGCGATAGTTCCCAGGATCTGTGGTGGCTCCCCCTTTGTGGAGTGGGAGAACTGTTGCTGTGCGCCATTCAGTGGGAACAAAGCCTAATGTGAGACTATGATTAATATGTCATCTATGGAGTTACACTTCCTCGTGAATTACATCATGACTACATAATTGCTGTCACATTGTATGTATTATAAAAAATAACACAATCTTACATTAGTTACCAGTTATATGGACTGATGTAATTATATACACACATTTAGCACATTTCTTAATTTGTTGTTAGTACCAGCTTTACCCTATTCATAGGTGAGTGTACAATTGCAACCTATCATATCACTCGGAAGGTGTGACGGCAAAACCACTCCTGAACACAACAGCTGTCAGTTGCAGGACATGCACAGTCACTGCATATAGACACATGGACCCCTTTACACATTAAGGTGTGTTCACATATTGTTAGGTCTTTTGGATGTGAAGGAGAGAAAAAGGGGACTTTGTGAAAGTGCACATGGATACACACAGGGTATGCACTCTGAACACAGAAGGGGTCTAGCCAAGATTCAAACTGGAAACCTAGTTCCATAAGACAGCAGTACTTCTGCACAGCACTGCTGTCCACAGAAGTTCTGTATCATGGATGGCATTACTGATTATAGTAATTAATTGCAGTTATTTATAATTTTATTTAAAATAATGCTTATCCTCTATTTTGATTTGCTTTCTTTAGCCTTTCTTAGTTTATTATATTACAAGTAAATTTAGTTAGATTTCATTATACATTAAGAATTGTTTCATGTACAAGATTTTTTTACTGGCTGTACCTGAATGAATGCCTGATAACTTAAAGCCCCTTTCCTTGCACCTGAAGGACATGATCATAAATCCTGCAAAGATGTTATGTGGGGAGAAAGTTTCCTTATGTAGGAGAACGTGCCCCTGTACCTCCTAAACAGTATAACTCTAATGTCTCCAAACCTTGGGATGCATTAAGTCTATCTCGGTGAATGACAATTCAGTCTTCCAAGTTCAGCTAAACTGTTTTGATCATTTAAGCACTGGAGAGACTGAGATGACCTTTCTACCAGAAGAACAGCAACAGACTGTCATATGTTAAGTTCTAGACCTAGTCCCTGCAGCATATGTCTCATGTTATGTACTAGAACTAGTCCCCTGTAACATATAGATCGTCACGTGTTAAGAAATAGAACTAGACCCATTTTATTTTAAGTTGCACACAGTAAGGATGAAAGTCACATAGTGAAGTACGTCTTTGTGAAGAACGGGGGTAAATGTTCTGGAATGTTTCTCATTTTCTTGCATGTTTTAAGTGTTTTTTTTCTGTGTGATTCAAACCCATTTAGCTGTTTTGGTAATCATACTGAAAGTGAATTATGTATTAATGAATGAAATTAATTGAAACATTAAAGTATAAGATTTGTTCCTTTCTTGGAGGTTCCAAAGTTTGTAGTGGTAGTGTGTGATATGCTTATTCAGATGTGTTTCACAGTTGTGAGATTAAATGCAGTGGTTCAGGAAATTTCTGTAAAGATGCTAGTAAGTAAAGCCATCTGTGACACTTGAGCTCTAAAGTCTGTGACAGTGTTTCAGAATTATATAATTAATTTTCAAGTATTTGTAGCAGATGTGGCCATTATTATGTTTTACTGATGCAGTATGCTAATCTGATAGCCGCTTTCTGAAGTACTTGGTGGATAAGATTCTACAGTTCCTCTTCCATTCTCATTTCTATGGCAGATTAATTATAGCCCTACAAACAGCTGTGTCCTTGGTAGCATTTAGGAGTTTTCAGACTAATGTTTTTTGAAGTCATTTTTCAGATGCTTTGATGCTTTACTCGTTTTTCATTGCTGTGCAGCGTGGTGTACATTGAGCACCATTTTATGTTCTCACAACTCCTTTAGCAGGATATTGACAGATGTTTGGAAATTGCTATTTGTTTGTAAAGAAATGCTGGATTTTTTTTTCTGTGTACCAGGAATTTAAAGCAAATACTGTAAATCATATTAATGCCTTAAAAGTGTTTAGAATTTGCTATCACCTTTTGCCACATGAATGCAAAGACTTGAGGCAGATTATATTAGGCCTTGTTATGTTTACAGACTGAAATAAAAATAGAATTTGTACAATGTAGGTCAACTCATCCTATAACATCAGTATATGTAGTTCCTGTTATGTTAGTTTAGTGAAGTTTAGATACACAATGCCTAATTATAGAACTACCTGAGAATGTCCGAGACGTGGTTTCAGTGTTACTGTCTGATCAATGTTTCTGTGCGTGGTTTCACTGTTATTGTCTGATCAATGTTTCTGTGCGTGGTTTCAGTGTTATTGTCTGATCAATGTTTCTGTGCATGGTTTCAGTGTTATTGTCTGATCAATGTTTCTCTGCGTGGTTTCAGTGTTATTGTCTGATCAATGTCTGTGTGGAATTTGAATATTTTTTCCATGCTTGTATACATTTTGTTCAGGTATCTGTTTTTCTTCCACCTCCAAAAAACATGCACGTTCATTGGCTTGTGTAAGCTGTTCATACATATTCTATCTATAATATGTCTATATCTCTTTGTGTATGTTTGTGTGAGATGCGTCTCTGTATATATATATATATATATATATATATATATATATATATATACATACACACATATATCTATTTATCTGATATATAGATAGAAAGATAGATAATAACTGGAAGTAGGATACGCCAAATGATAGTAGTTCAAATGAAAAACAATAACCATTTGTTCAATTTTGAATGAATAACATAAGCTTGCTAGGTTAAAAGAAAACTCCATGGGAAAGAAGGCGCCTTTTTCAGATCTTTATTGAAAGTAAATGTGATGAGTGCTTTTGTCTATTAAGAGATGTTCATCGTGTTACCCTGCTGCAGTCATCACACTTGGGTTATCCTGCCGTCAGGCGGTCCCACAGTCGACCCGAATTCCAAAGTCTTGGTCCGGCGTCGGTTGCTGTCACTTCCTCCCTGACGTCAGTGCGCCAGGGGTATATGAGAGGCATCTGACGCCATTTTCTTCAGTCTTTCTTGCCGCGCGGTGCCCGAAGCAGTTCGTAAGTGCCGGTCGGCCGACACCTGAGGTTTTCGATTTGAATTTCAGTCCAAAGTCTTCAATAAAGCTAAGTACCCCGTTGGGGAACATTTCTTGCCTCAGTCTGATGTCAGAAAAAGTTAACAATTGCATTTCTTGTGGGAAGCAAATACCTCATAAGGACTTCCATTCCTATTGTATTCCTTGCCTAGGCCCTGACCACGACATCACAGGTTGTCGGTTTTGCGCTAGGTTTAATAAACAAACTATCAAACGCCATTTTGACTTCGCATTGCATTTCTTTGGTAGGAAATTTAATTATATAATGCTGTGGGAGCAGCCAACGACCGCCACTCATAAAAAACGCAAGGATAAGGACAGGCAGCCTAGGAATAAGCGAGACACCGAGGCCTCAGCTGGGCCTGTTGCCGGTTCTCCGGTTTTCAGTGAGGCACCTACGCAGCCCCTGACGACCGCAGAGCTGGAATCCCAGACAGCTGCAGATTCCCATGCGGAGTCTACTAGGCCGACGCAGCCTTCTACTGACACCGGAGCAGAACTAGACACCGGTGCAACAGAAACACCTTCGGTTTCTGATGGTGACTTAAGACCGACTACACTCACTATTAAATCTTATGATAAACTTAAAACTTCTTTAAAACCAAAGAAAACTGTACATCAGTCTACAGTTCAAGGCCCCATGCCTAAGAAACAGATGCTTAAGATGGCTGAAGATTTGATTACCCTTATCAGGGGTTCCCATCCCCCTCCTGATAAAAGACCAAGACAAGAGGAGGATTATGCATCCTCTGACCAGGTTTCTCTCTCCTCAGATTCTTCCGAGGAACAGGATTACACTTTTCCACCTTATGAAGATTCTGATGCTGAAGACTCTTATTCCCTCAGCATCTCCCCCTGAAGATTACTCCTTTGGGGAAACTTTACATACCATGAGGGAACATTTCCACTGGGAAGGCCAGGATTACTCAGATTCTAAGAAAAGGCTCCGAGAGTTCCTTTAACTACCCCAGCACAGACCTCTTGCTATCCCTTCTGTTCTGGATATTGTGGATGATGTTTACTTGGAGTCTAGCTTAAATCCAGACTCTTTTCCTCCTGCTCCAGCCAAACCAGACAGATACTGCAGAGTACCTGACTCAAACAAATTCCTTTATAAAAGCCCTGTAGCTGACCCAGAAACAATTTCCCAGGGTCCTAAGGGAGCAAAAGCTTCTATGGCTAAAAATCCTGTGCCCTCTGAAAGGGATTCCAGAGCCCTAGATAGATGGGGCAAGAAAATATACACCTCAGCTACTCTGGCTATGAGAGCATTAAATTGCCAGTTTCACATGTTGAAATATCAACAATTTCTAATGTCTCAGTTAAAACAAAAAATGAGCACACATTCAGAACTGCCTGAATTCAAAGAAATGCAGGATCTGTTGCATGCAGCTGAACAGGTGGGCAAACATACTTTACAATGCGGATTTGACTCATTGGAAGCTTCTTGTAGAGCAGCTGTTACTGGCTCTGTCATACGTAGGCATGCTTGGTTAAAAGAACAAACCCTCCCTGAACATGTTAAAGCAAAATTGTTGGATGCACCTTTACAACAGGATGTATTATTTGGTGTCAAAGCAGAAGAGGTTTTAAAGAAAATGGAGGATAAGGCAAAGTCTATGCAAACGGTCAAGGATTTTGTGCAGGTACAACCCCCTCAATTCAGCAGAAATTGGCCAACAAAAAACTGGTCCTTTCCAGCTTCAGACAGACCACAGAGGGGGTAAATACAGACGCCCAAGGGGCAGATGTCAGTCACAGGGCCCTTACAAACCTCGCCAATGGGGTTCTGCTACCCAGAAAGGAGGAGAAGACAGGCCCCAAGCTAGCAGAAGACAAACACAAAGACTCTATCCTCAAACTACCAAGCAAATCTCTCCTGGCAATGCCCTTGGGAGGAAAACTAGCATTTTTTGCAGACAACTGGCACATCATCACAAAAGACAAATGGGTTCTAAACATTGTCTCTCAAGGATACAGATTCCACTTTCATACCTTACCAAGGAACAAAGGAATGCCAAACCTGCCATCAAATCAATGGGCAGAGGCACAAAAACAAATTACAGCTCTCATGAACATGAGAGCCATTCAACAGGTACCTACACAGGAGCAAGGACAAGGATTTTACTCAAGACTCTTCCTAGTTCCAAGAAAGGACAAAGCATGGAGACCCATTCTGGATCTTTCAATTCTGAACACCTATCTGCAAGTACCAAAATTCAAGATGTTAACACTACAGCAGCTTCTTCCCATGCTGGGCAAGAATGCTTGGCTAGTCACTTTGGACCTCAAGGAGGCATACCTGCATGTCCCTATCAGACAAAATTACAGAAGATACCTCTGCTTCATTGCAAGTTCAAAGCATTATCAATTCTCTGCACTGCCCTTTGGCTTATCTACTGCTCCCAGGGTCTTCACAAAGTGCCTGGCACCAGTAATTGCATACTGCAGACAAAGAAGAATTCAAATATACCCATACCTGGATGACTGCCTTATTCAAGCAGAAAGCAAAGACATTCTTTTAAAGCATCTGGCATTTGTCAAACACCTTCTAAGTTGCCTAGGGTACACAGTAAACGAAAAGAAATCAAAACTAGTACCCTCACAAAACATAATATTCCTGGGTGCCAGCTTGAATACAACGGCCCAGATGGCTTATCTCATGCCAGACAAGCAACAACAGCTGTTTCAATATTTCAAAATAATGGCAACAAAGACCCAACTCCCTGCAAGAAAAATTCTGCAGGCCTTGGGATTCATGGCATCTTGCATACTACTAATACCATTTGCAAAACTGCATAAGAGGAAATTACAATGGTACCTGAAAAGTGTATGGACTCAGCACAGCCACAGCTTGGAAACAAAGATACCACTCATTCCCTGCCTTCAACAGGAGTTTCTATGGTGGGCACAGGCATGTCACCTCAACAAGGGTCAGCCTTTCACCTTACCCACAGCCAGGCAAACTATGACAACAGATGCATCGGACTATGCCTGGGAAGCACACGTGGCAGGGCAGTGCATTCAGGGCAAATGGACTACAGATCAGAGGCATCTGCATATCAATCAAAAAGAAATGCTAGCAGTACAGAATGCCCTAACAACTTTCAAGGACATTCTACACCCAGGACAACTACTAATAAAGACGGACAATACCACAGTCATGTGGTACATAAGCAAGGGGGCACACATTCCTACCCTCTTTGCAGGCAAGCAATGACCTTGTGGAACACTGCACTGTCTTACCAGGTTCAATTACAAGCTCAATTCCTGCCAGGACAGAAAAACACATTGGCAGACGACCTAAGCAGAAACATCATGGATCCACACGAATGGAAACTAGATCCACAAGTATTTGCAATGATAGCTCAAAAATGGGGACGCCCAGACATAGATCTGTTTGCAAGCCCCCACAACCACCAACTTCAAAAATTTTGCACAAGGACCTTCCATCCACTAGCTTGGAAAGTGGACGCCCTCTCATTCAGTTGGAAAACATTAACAGTGTATGGCTTTCCTCCACTACCTCTTCTAGCAAAGGTACTGCTGAAAGTCAGATTAGAGAGACCACAAATGATACTCGTTGCACCAGACTGGCCACGCCAGCATTGGTACCCAATTTTAAGGAATATGGCCCACGGCCCACTATGGATTTTGACACAAATTCCACATCTGCTCACCCAGTGAGATCATCAGATTCTACACAGCCAGCTCAAGACTTTAAACCTGGCTGCATGGCAAATTACCTAAACAACCAGCCAACACCTTTATCCAAAGCTGTTATGGATGTCATTCTGGAGGCCAGGAGGCCTAGCACTAGGAAAACCTATTCAGACAAATGGAAAAGATTTTGAGCCTGGAACCAGGCTAAAGGCCTAAACCCCCTTGATCCAAACATCCCTCAGATTCTACAATATTTAACTGAGATGTTGCACAAAGGACTTTCCTTTTCATCTATTAAGATCCACGCCTCAGCAATTTCAGCTCATTACAACACGGATCCTCCTTTATTCTCACATCCACTCCTGAGACAGTTCCTCAGAGGGGCTAAGAACTTAAGACCGCCAAGGAGAGCTCCAACACCTACTTGGGATCTCAACTTTGTTCTGGAAAAGCTTACACTACCGCCCTTTGAACCAGATTTTTCTGCTGATTTAAAATGTCTTTCATGGAAAACTGCCCCACTACTAGCAATAACCTCAGCTAGAAGAGTCTCAGAGCTACAGGCACTAATGGCAGTGGAACCCTTCATCATTTTTCATCAAGACAGAGTCTCTCTACGAACAAATCCTTCCTTTATGCCAAAGGTGGCATCCAGTGTGGCCCTAAACCAAACCATTCACTTGCCCACCTTCTTCCCAAATCCCCAGAACAAAGGAGAAAGACTCCTGCACTCTTTGGACATTCACAGGCAATTACGTTACTACTTGGATAAAAATAAGGCTTTCAGAAAAACTGACCAGCTTTTTGTAGCCTATGCTACAGGATCACAAGGAAAAGCTATCTCAAAACAGACCATTTCAAAATGGATAGAGCATTGCATACGTTTCTGTTACACACATCATGGGAAACCAGTACCTGCTAACATTAGGCCCCACTCCACCAGGGCTACAGCTACATCAGCAGCCTTTCTCAGGGGAGTGCCAACCAAGGATATTCTGGAAGCTGCTACTTGGAGTTCAGTGCACACCTTCACCAAACACTATCACTTACCTCTATACTCTAAGACTAGAGCTGATTTTGCCACTGCAGTTTTGCAGGGCTTACTAGCTTCTTCTAACCCTGTCTGACTCCACCTCCCATCCTTAGCTTTGGGATTCAACCCAAGTGTGATGACTGCAGCAGGGTAACATGATGAACATAGTACAGTTTTGTACCTACCATAAATGTAGATGTTCGAGTGTTCACCCTGCTGCAGTCCAGGTTACCCTCACTCCATCCCCTCTGAACTAGCTGAACTTATTTCTACCACTCTATCCTATGCTACCTCTGTGGTGTATTTGCTTGTGCCTAAAGGTTTTGTTTTATTTTTATATAGCTATATCTATATATATATATATATATATATTTTTTTTTTTGCCTACCTATTGGGGGCACCTGACATCTGGGGCAAGAAAAACTGAAGAAAATGGCGTCGGATGCCTCTTATATACCCCTGGTGCACTGATGTCAGGGAGGAAGCGACAGCAACCGATGCCAGACCAAGACTTTGGAATTTGGGCCGACTGCGGGACCGCCTGACGGCAGGATAACCCAAGTGTGATGACTGCAGCAGGGTGAACACTCGAACATCTACATTTATGGTAGGTACAAAACTATACTTTATGGTTACCCTTGAATCCGTGCTTGCTCACTTAGCTTATTATGAATGTTGTTGACTTCTTGGTTCACTGGAAACAAAGGTTTCCACTATGTATACCTTAAATAATTTGATAATTCTAGTCGTGCGCAAGCTGAACAATGGGAGCTACTTTCTGAATGATCTGCTCCTTGCCTACAGTGTAATACAACTTGATTGATATAAATTTCTGAAACAGTTTGATGAAGAAGAAATTTACTTTGGAATTTGAAATAATATGATTTTTTTTTCAGACTCGCACATTTTTGATGCGCTACTTTTTCCACTGATGTGGGAACTTTTAATACAAGACATTTCTAAAAACTAACTGACACTCTTTTATTTTCAAAAGCAGGACTTCACCATTCATTTCATATTAATAATAAATCCAACATAGAATCTTTTAAAACAAAACAACTGTGTCCCACGTGTTAAGTAATTTCACTGATAGGGTGGTTCTATTTCACTTTATACTTTTCTCCAACTGTAGTGTTTTTCTAAAACAGCATCTTGCAGAAGAAAAGATGGTTGTTCTATTTTTGCATGTCAGACTTAATTTAGCTGTCTTTGACAGAGCTATTTTTCCAAGGTGTGGCAGTTTTAGTTAACAGATGATAATGGAGTTTATTACACCCTGTCAAGCAGAAAAGTGTAGCTGCTTGGCAAGCAATACTGTTACGTATCATTCTGCCTTATATCACTGCACTGTGGTCCATCTGATTGTGATTAATAAGGAAAGCGCAGTTGTCGTGCATGCAGATGTACCACTGTTCACGGCAATAGTGTAGTAATAAGGGGATCTGGTGTTGTGCAGGCTTCATATCCTAGGACCTCACCCATCTCAAAGTGAGAGGGTGGGACATAATTATGTGTAGTAGCTGGTTGGCCGTACTGTAGGGGACTCCATTGCTGACCTATTTCAAATTTTATGTTACATTTTTGAAGTTGCCAATTTGTTTCCACGCAGTTGTTATTCATGTATGTATTTTCCTTTGGCGGTGCTAGTATTCTGATCAGTGATGTTTGCAGAGCAACTTACTAGTGGGGTGCCTATAAATGCTGCATCTTTGTTTTATATGCACAGACTGACATAGTTTGCTATGTTGGGACAAGCACATGTGCATGCTGTACATGTCTGACTGCGTGACTCTGAGCAACTCACTTAACAAGACAGGTCTCCCGGGCTGAGTGCGAAAAAGGTCCATGGAGATCAGTGCTCTACCCAGAAAACAAAAACAAATATAAATAAACAAAAATAAATAAAATGCACTTATAAATTGCATCTGATTTGGGGGGGTAGTTTCACTAGCATGGGGCTTTCATGCAGGGGGTACTTTCATTGTCCATTGGAAAAGGACCATGGACAAAGAATTATTCAAATTTTGCACTGAGTTTTATGAATTGCAGAAGGCTTTTACACACCTCTGCATGGCATACATTTTCTGCTCCTTGATGCACATTATTTGTGAATAGTGCCCATAAATTAAATTGCATCACTATTATGTATTGGCGAACCATGCATACTGTTACTTCAGATGGTGTGTGGTGTTACACTAAGTAAAACAAAGCTCTATAGCACAGCTGGGAACAGCAGCACCATAGGGTGTCATATGCCTTAGTAACTTGCTGTTTCAATTGCACTTTGCCATGATTTTATGGCTAAGAAAAGTTCATAAAAGAGGAATCACCCATTAGGCAAGATGGTTGAGAAAGGGTCATTACCATATTGTGGTAAAGAGGGAATCTGTTACTGTAGGAGCACCTGTTGGTGGGGTTTTGGTATTGTCACTATTTGGAGATGGTCGAAGGAGTATTTATGGTAGCTGGGGTGTCTGGACCATGCAGTGCTCCATCGCCAGTAGGGCATTTCATACCTTACAAATGAGTTTCTTTCCATTATTCTACTGCAACACTGCTGTGCTGTTCAGTTTTATATGCTGAACAACATAGCATGAAGCAGGGAATTGCAGAGTTGACAGATGTGACACCACCTGAATGCACATAGTTGGAGCTTGCATCATTTTGGACTATGTGATACGTAGATGGTGTTATACTTGTGAATTGTGTATGAGGCGGGGGGGGGGGGTCATTTCGTGTATGTTTCACAAATATAGTGTTGTAGTAAAGTAATAAGTTAGGACTATATTTTGCATTTTGTGTGTTTTTATTTGAATCATGTAGAGCTTGGTACACTCTTCTAAGGTGTATCAGCCCTAATTGCTAAATAGAGCTCAATGTTTATAAATAGTGTTCTAATATTTTATAAAATGAGTTGTTGTATTTATGGATAATAAACCTAAGTATCTGTTAACCCTTGTAAAAGTGAGTTATTGTGTTTTGGGGTAGTAAATTAATATATTGCTATCTTCTGAAGTAGTTACATTATAAATGATGAAAGTTAATTCTGATGAAATGTGACTGCTAGTTAAGGTACTTTGTAAAAAAATTCTACACCTGAGAAAGGGTATTATATACAGATTGTATAAAAGACAGTGAAGAGCCTGAAAGGGCAAATCAAGCTGAAAGAAGTATAGGTTCATAGGTAGGTACTAGGCTATCTGCCCCAGGGCATTTATAAGCCTAGCCAGAGTGTGTCGGCTTTCGCCGCCCCATTGATTAATTAACTGATCCTCTGTCAAGCAGAGCCAATGAAGTGATCCCAGGGGTGTATTTTCTGTTACGCATCCACTCATCAAGGTTTCTCTTGAAGAGTGTTAGTGAGGGGCTGTGCCTAATGTAGTTTGGAATTTTGTTCCAAAGCATGGGGAGTCTCTGTGACAGAAATCTATCCCTCCAGCATGTTCTATTTATTGTGGTGAGGTTTAGCTCACTAGAGTGTGTGGCTGACAGTGACTTGGATTTCTTTAGGTGGAGCATGTCCATCAATTCTGAGTTGGACATGGCTTTGTATGTCAGGCATAGATCACCTCTGATTAGCGATATGCCACTGAGTACAGCCAGAATTTTTTCAATCGGGCTGCATAGGACATATGTTTGAGACCAGTAATCCTCTTGGTGAGGTACTTTTGTGGTCTTTCCAGCTGTTGGAAGTGTCTTGTGAGGTACATCCCAAATGGGGCATTGTACTCTATGATGGTTCTAATGAGTGACGAGTAGAGGGGTCCTATAACCTCTTTATTTCTAGATGTGAACCCTTTAGTAATTAGATGGGCCACATAGAAGGATTTCCTAACTACTCTGGCAATATGATTGTCAAAGGAGAGATTACTATCTACCTGAGTCCCCAGATCTCTTATTACCTCTTCTGTATTAAGGGGGCTGCCACCTATGTGGTAATTTGTGGGTGTTTTCGTTTTCCCAAATGGGATGACTATGAATTTTTTGGCATTTAGCTTGAGGCCATGACTTTGACACCTGGTGTCCATTTCAGTAAGGCCCTTTTGGAGGATGTCCATGTCAGCCGGAGAGTCAATTATAACTCCCAGTTTGCAGTCATTGGCGAACTTGGTTAACCACAGTCGTCCTGTGTTTGCCTGTACTTCTGAGAAGTATATGCCGAACAGTAGGGGTCCCAGGACCAAGCTTTGCAGGACACCACTTGTGACTGGTTTGGAGTTGGACCTGGAGTATGCTATTCTTAGCATGTGAGTTCTGTCTGTAAGCCAGTTGGCAACCCATCTCGTGATGTAGGGGTTTATGTTCAGGCTGGTGAGTTTTTCTGTAATACCCGAGTGGGGAATGGTGTTGAAAGCCTTGGCGAGGTCAAGGTAGGCTGTGTGAATCACCTTTCCCTCATCTATGGCCTTGATGAGTGTCTCGAAGAAGTCAACCAGGTGTAGTAGGCATGATCTGCCCTTAACAAAGCTGAACTGGGTCGGGTCAAGTATTTGGAGGTTCCCAATGTCTTTGTTAATGAGTTCCATGTTGACGCGCTCCATAGCCTTGCAGACCAGGCTAGTCAGGCTTATAGGGCGATAGTTACCAGGGTCAGTTGTGGCCCCTCCTTTGTGGAGAGGAATAACCGTTACTGCCCGCCATTCTATGGGCACATAGCCTGTGGAGAGGCTGAGGTTGAACAGCGTGTTTAAGTGGGGGGTTAGTTTGTTCTGTAGTTCGTGCAAGACACAGCCTGGGACACCATCTGGTCCCATTGACACTGTGTTTTTGGCTTTTGAAAGGGCTGTTTTCACCTGTGCATCTGTGATTTTTGGGACACTACACTTTTCTGGTATTGTTGTGGCCCCTTTTGGAGGTGAGTGGGGGGTGAAGTTTGCACTGAATCTATCTGCCAGGATGTTGGCAATATCAGAAGGTTCAATATATTTTGTGCTATTTTGCACTAGTTCAGTGCACATCTGCAAGTTGCCACTTAGATTCTTAAGATAGCTAAAAAAGGCTTTGTGGTTATTTTTTGAATCACTGGCTATTTTTCTTTCAAAGTTAGCCTTGGATGATTTCATGAGGGACCTCAGTTTCTTACTGATACTGATCAGGGATGTCTTTCTTTCTTGGGATTTGCTTTTTTTCTGAACTAGTTTCCTCCTTCTATTGTATAGCCTGCTTATTGCAGGACTCCACCAAACTGGTTTCCTTCTCTTAGAGGAGTGAGTCTTGGTTTTTCTAGGGATGGCATGATCCATGCATCCTTGTAGGTGCTCATAGAGTGCATTTGTAAAAGTTTCTGCATCTTGGGCAGTTTCTGCATCTTGTGCAGTGTTATCCTTTAGCATGGAGGCTGTCAAATGTGCCACCTCTGTCTTAAGTAAGGTGAAGTTTGCTTTAGAAAAGGTTTTTACTGTGGTTTCCTTAGTTGGGGGTGGTGGTGGGGTGTGGACATCCAGAGTGATTAGTTTATGGTCTGATCTAACCAGTGACGGGTTGACCTCCGGTGTGGAACACCTGTCGCCCATGTTGGTGATGACCAGGTCCAATATGTTTTCACCTCTCGTAGGGGAGTTTACCAGCTGATCCAAGGCATTTGAGTTGATGAATTTCAGGAAGCGCTGGGCCTGGGAATTTGTACTAGAGTAGTTTTCCCAGTGAATGGTAGGGTAATTGAAATTGCCCAATATCAGGGTGCTTGCTAGGGCCTTCATGTTTTCCAGTGTCTCCAGAAAGGGGGAGTGGTGGTCCTGGGTCATGGAGGGTGATCTGTAGCAAGCCACAGTTTGCATTGCAGATTTGCCCGATGTTAGTTGCACATGGATGATTTCAGAGGTATCATGCTGCGCCACTAACTTGGAGGTGTAGGTATCCTTGATGAATATGGATACACCCCCTCCTTTTGTTTTTTGGCCCATGTTCTGTGGCCGAAACATGTGGTATGAGTTGTAGCCCGGTAGTGCTGTGGTGCTCTCTGGAGGCTTAAACCAGGTTTCAGTTACTGCACAGATCTCGATGTTCTCCATACTGAGGAGTGCTTTAAGCATGTGCATTTTGAGATTTAAACTCCTGGCGTTGAGTAGCATAACCCTCAGTTTTTCGTTAATTGTGCTGTTTACGGAGGTGGGTCTGACTTTTGAGCCTTGCCTAAAAAAGGCACTATGGGGGCAGCAAGAGCCTTGGCCAGTATTTGAAAGCCTAGGCGTGACAGGTGCAAGCCATCTCTTGTGAAGCAAAGTAGCTTGTCGCGCATGTCGTCCCAGGCTGACAGACACTGGATCCCCTTTGAATGACACAGGAAGCTTAGCCAATTGTTCAAATTGATCATTTTTTTTATTTATACTGAAGTTTCATTCTTGGTGAGGGCAGGATGCTACTCAGGGTCAGGGTCATACCAGCCTGGGCTACATGTCTCTTTTCATGTAGTCCAGGGAGATACGTCTCCGGTCATTCACACCAACATGAACAATGACAGAGTCATATTTATACTTGCTCTGGAGTGACCTGAGTGCTTGTGTTATGTGGTGGATTCTGGCTCCCGACAGGCAACTAACAGTAACTGACTATAGAGTCACCTATTACTAGTGTGTTAGGTATGTTATTTCGCCTTTAGGGCTGTGATTGTGCCACACACCGATTTTGTGTTTTATGTGTTGTCTGGTTTGTGACGGAAAGTGCAGGTTGTTTGGGTGTCTGCCTTGGAGGTCTCTGATGCTTTTGAAGGTTTTTATTTAGAGCCTCCGAGTATGATTTTGTGTATTTATGTGTACTTTTTGCCAGTGCTGTTTTAGTAGGTTTGTGTGTGGCTGGAATTGTGGTGCAAGTGTTAACCTTCTGCTCTTGACTGTCTGTTCCAGTCTTGGGTGGAGACAGCTTAGCTTCCAGTCTGGCTGTATAATTGCATCTCCCGCATATGTTAGTGTTTTGTGGTAGGAGGAGAGGGTTGTTTGTGTACATGAGGCAGTTGTAACATTGCCTCAAAATGCCCAGATTCACCAGCTGGACTAGAGAGTGCACCTGAAGTTGCCCTTTGATCATGCCTGAATAGTAGGGTGAGCTGCTTAGTTGCTTGGTTGGTGAGGGGTGAATAAAGAGCCTTGCCCTGCTGGGCAATCAGTGTCAGGGTATATTAGTGCTTGCTGTTAGGTCTGAGCAAGTGCTGGGCTGTAAGATGCTTTTTGAGTGCTTAGGTTGAGAGTTAGACTAGTTTCAAGGGAAAAACTGAAGAGGAGACTTTGTTGAGCCGGGAATAATTTAACCATAGCTAACTGGCACCGCCCGGTGCGCAAAACAGTGCAAACGTGGTTTTTATAGTAGGGAAATGAAAGAGAGAGAAATTAGCCCAAAATGCCCAATAAACTACTAACTTCAGGGCTGGAACCACTCCTCCAGGGACAGATAGGTTGCGCAAAGCTCCCCTCTCTCACAGGTGTACAGAGAAACTTCCTTCTATCCAAGTAAGGTATGGGCAACTTAGAAACTAATATCACAGCCCTGAATTCAGTACTAGCCTGAAAACTGGACTATACTAGCTTAGAAAGGCGGGAAACAAGGAATTTTGTTGTTTTTTTTGTTTTTTTGAAAAGATAAGGCAAAAACAGTAAAAAATACACTTAAAACAGCTTTAAACGACTACAAACGATCAGAAAAGGCTATTGCACTTTAGTGTGTAGCCTACAACAGTTGAACAAATTATTTAAACAAAAAACAAGTTTTTAAAAATGCAGGCAGTCAAATAAGTACAATATGTGAAAAAAACAAGCTTTAAATTACAATAAACGCTGGAAAAACTGCGTTTAGGCAGAAAACAGTTAAGTACAGCAAGAAAGTACAGAAAACTGATACTTAATCACTCCAAAGTCTCTCTCCTAAGCTAGAAGGCTTGTATCAGTTTAAGGCTTTCTAGTGCTACCCAGTAGGTTAGTTACAGGAAAGATGGGAAACAAGTGCAGATGTGGTCGTTTAAACCAGGAAGTTGAAAGAGACGGACAAACTGCCCAAATGGTCAATGGTCAATAAACTACAATTTCTGGGCCAAGAATCTCTCCTCTCATGGTAGACAGGCTTACCTATTGCTTACCACTCCCACTGATGAGCTAGAAGGCTTTCCTCCAACACAGAAAGACTTGCGGGGCTCAAAAGCTTACCAACAGTCCTGGATACAGCAACTCTGTATCTGGGCTAGGCTAGTTACAGGAAAGGTGGGAAACAAGCGCAAGTGTGGCTTTTAAACCAGAATGTTGAAAGAGATGGAAAAAAACTGCCCAAATGGCCAATAGCTACAATTTCTGGGCCAGGAAACACTCCTGTTGTGGTAGATGGGCTACCTAATGCTTACCACACCCACTGATAAGCTAGAAGGCTTCCCTCCAACACAGAAAGACTTGGGGGGCTCAGAAGCTTACAAAGAGTCCTGGAATACAGCAAATCTGTACCTGGACTAGACTAGTTACAGGAAAGGTGGGGAACAAGTGCAAACACAGGCTTTTAAGCCAGCAAGTTGAAAGAGATGGAAAACTGCCCAAACAGCCAAATAAACTACAATTTCTGGGCCAAAACTCACTCTTCCCATGGAGGATAGGCTTCCTAGTGCTTACTACTCCCACTGATGAGCTAGAAGGCTTTCCTCCAACACATAAAGGCTTGGGGGCTCAGAAGCTTACCAACAGTCCTGGATACATCAACTCTGTAACCGGACTATGCTAGTTATAGGAAAGGCGGGAAACAGGCACAAGCGCGGCTTTCAAACCAGAAACTTGAAAGAGATGGAAAAAAACTGCTCAAACAGCCAATAGCTACAATTTCTGGGCCAGGGACCACTCCTCTTGTGGTAGATAGGCTACCTGATGCCCCACCACTGATAAGCTAGAAAGCTTCCCTCCAACACGGAAAGGCTTGCGGGGCTCAAAAGCTTACAAAGAGTCCTGGATACAGCAAATCTGTACCTGGACTATACTAGAAACAGGAAAGGCAGGAAACAAGTGCAAACACAGGCTTTTAAATCAGAAAGTTGAAAGAAATGGAAAAGCTTCCCAAATGGCCAATAAACTATAATTTCTGGGCCAGAAACCACTCCTCCTGTGGTAGATAGGTTACCTAGTGCTTGCCACTCCCACTGATAAGCTAGAAGGCTTCTCTCCAACACAGAAGGGCTTGGGGGGCTCAGAAGCTTACCAACAGTCCTGGATACAGCAAATATGTACCTGGACTACACTAGTTATAGGAAAGGCGGGGACCAAACGCAAAACGGGCTTTTAACCAGAAAGTAGAAAGAGATGGAAAAACTGCCAAAATGGCCAATGAACTACACTTTCAGGGCCAAAACTCACTCTTCCCATGGAGGATAGGCTTCCTAGTGCTTACCAGTCCCACTGATAAGCTAGAAGGCTTCCCTCCAATACAGAAAGGCTTGGGGGTCTCAGAAGCTTACCAACAGTTCTGGATACAGCAAGTCTGTATCTGGACTCGACTAATTCACTGGAAGGGCAGGAAACAAGCTTAGAATTTTTTTTTGTTACAGAAAAGCAGCTAAAGAAGCAGTAAATACAATTCAAATTGTACTGCAGGCCAGCACACCCGAGTGTGTAGCAACACTACGGTAAATACAGTTGAAATAAATGCAATTAAATTAACAAATGACTAAAAAACAAGTGCAGAAGGCAGTAAATTAGAAGGCTACTAACAAGCAGTAATAAGAGCAGTGTAAGAGCGACTGAACAGATAGCAGCACGCAGAACAGCAACTAAGACAGTTACAGTAAGAGCAGATGAATAATATGTGTGTGTATATATATATATATTTTTTTTTTTTAGGGAAGGAACAGAGCAGGATTAAGAGGCTACAGGGCTTGTCCTTCCCAAATGCGCTCTTTTATCACAGTAGGAGTGCCTGAAATCAGAATATGATCTCATTGCATTCAGTTGAGTGAGCAAATGAGATGGGCCCAGAAGGAGTATCCAAATACAAATCTACAAGAGGGGCGGGCAATTTCAAAGCCACCAACACTAATACCAAAACAAGAACAGGGAGGGTGGGTGGGAAACTAACTGTAGAGAGACAGCCACAACTTCAGTTGAGTTAATATTCAGTGAAAAACACAAATAAATAAATTAAATAAAGTACTATATGCAAAAGAGCAGATAAAAGTGTACTTAAATTCACCTATACATCCAGCAGATTTCAGGTAGATGTTAGCCGGCCAAAGCTCTGATATTAAGTATTGAACAGTTAACCACGTAATACATCAAGAATGCTAATTACATAACTAGATAGGTAAATTAAAATGAATAAAGCTTAACATAAAGAAAAATCCATCAGGCTAGGCCTAGATAAAGCACTTGGAACAGAAAGCACAGAGATGTATAGGCACTTGAAATTATGTAATTTCGATTTAGTTTAAAGGTTGAGTGGCTGTTAGAATGCATTCCTAGCTGTTTAAAATGTGTCATATTAATTATATTTAGACCAGTTCTCTTTTTAAATATAGCTCATTATTTTGTTCAAAAGCACTTGGATTGCTGACTACTGATTTTCAAATTACTGTACATATGCAGTCCTTGAGCACTTAGTTTGTGTGTGTGTGTTTATGACAGATTTGAGTTGTTAATAAGCTTCTTTCTGTAGATTTAGTAGCAATTCAGAGGGTTTTCATTTATGGTGTAACTGACCAAGTCATCAAACCTGTAAGTGGGAATACAGGGCTTACTGGACCCTTTCTGTTTTCAAATTAATACAATAAGGAAAGAAGCGAAGATCTTTTTGCTGTAAGTAGCATAGTTAACATAATTCTAGGAAATGTTGTCTTCAGTGAAACATTGCATAAAAGGAGATGCTTTCACTGGTATGTACATTGCCTGCTTGGTCATAAATGCACTTACTGGATTAACAAGTAAGTAAATAGTTCACAAGGCTTGCATATCAGTATAAAATAGAATTACATTTTAAGGTACGTCACTTAAGGCAGGTGACAGGCATGAAGACATCACAAAAACATAAGTAAGAGAATATGAACCTCTTAAATAAGCAGGCACCTACATTGCCAAGTTACCGGAAAGATGTACATTAACAAAGGTATTAGGAATCAGATACCTTTTCCACATGCTGTCAGTGGTACTGACACATCCTTATTGTGCAGCTCTGTTTGGAAAGTTTGTTTCACAGTCACTGTTTAGAAATAATTTTCCCGATAGAAGTTTATATTGTATCACAGAGCTGCTTGATGTAGAGGTAAAAATTATGTTGTATCACTGAGCTCCTTGATGTAGAGGTAGAAGTTACATTGTACCACAGAGCTCCTTGATGTAGATGAAAAAGTTATATTGTATAACAGAGCTCCTTGATGTAAAGGTAGAAGTTACATTGCGTCACTGAGATCCTTGATGTCGAGGTAGAAGTTAAATTGTATCACAGAGCTCCTTGATGTAGAGGAAGAAGTTACATTGTATCACAGAGCTACTTGATGTAGAGGTAAAAGTTACATTGTATCACAGTGCTCCTTGATTTAGAGTTAGAAGTTACATTGTTTCACTGAGATCCTTGATGTAGAGGTCGAAGTTACATTGTATCACTGAGCTCCTTTAAATCAAGGAGCTCCATGATACAATATAACTTCTACCCCTACATCAAGTATCTCAGGGATACAATGTAACTTCTATCTCTACATAGAGTTGGACATTACATTGTATCACTGAGATCCTTGATGTAGAGGTAGAAGTTACATTGTATCACTCAGCTCCTTGATGTAGAGGTAGAAGTTGCATTGTATCCCGGAGCTCATTGATGTAGAGGTAGAAGTTACATTGTATCACAGACCTCCTTGATGTAGATGTAGAAGTTATATTGTATCACATAGCTCCTTGATTTAGAGTTAGAAGTTACATTGTATCACTGAGCTCCTTGATATAGAAGGGTGAGATATATCTGTTGATATATGAGGGAAAGACATTTAAGTTTATCATCAGAGCAATTTGGGTTTCATTAAAAGGATGCTGCCGTGTTTTCACAGTTTTCAATGTTTTTTAGCAACATTTACAGTTTTCGTTTGTTTACAGCACCTTACTAATTTGCTATATATTTATTTTATTTTTTTGCATTTTGGTCAGAATATATATGTTTAGCACTATATTTCCAGAATCAGGTGAAAATTGTTAATTTTTGCACTGAGCTGTCAGCTTCATAATAATGCCATGTTAAAACCTTGGAGTAACCTTTGAGCTTGTACTGTTTTCTGTTTAGTTTTCAGAATTTTACTTAAAATGTATATCCATTATTTCGCAAACTTTGATAATGAATCCTCCATTGTAAAGTGTACAGTGTTGTATCATTACATCATTAATTCATCTTTTTACATCTATAGTGTGGTTACATTGTTTTCTTTTATAAGGACTGATAGTATGAACTTCAAACATTGTAAATACATTATACCAAAAGAATGCCGGGGTACAACGTGGAGAACTCGAACACATTTTGCTTCAGACTCTCGAGGACAATTTGAGATTTGTATCTTGATCATTAACATCAGTCTGATTTTTAAAATTACATTTTAGTAGGAATTTATGAAAACATGAGCAGACCTATTGCCATAATTGAAGAATATATAGTCAATCTATTTTAATATGGCTATGTACAGTCATTGAATATATTATCCCTCCAACACACATGAACACACACACACATGCTCACTCATTGTCTGCATGACACTTTAATATCTTGATTAAGCAGAAGCTGTGAGTTGTGGAACTGTGTTCAAAACATTTGCCTTCCCTTTGCCCATAAGATACAAATTATGGAGATTCTCCTGGTTAAGAACAAGTTGTGTTTAGCATACTGAGCATTTAGTGATTTCAAGGTGCTTGTTGATTAATATCAGTACATCATTAACAACATACTAGTGGAATGATAGAATTCCAACTTGATTTTCAGAGAACTGTAATAAGAAGTACCTTTAAATACCAGTTTGTGGATGCAAGGAGTCGTCTTATATAACTTGCATACTGCATTTAAGTGGAGTCTGAATACATCAGTCTGTCTGAGGAAGTTTGTCTGATATCAGGGAGTTCTCATTTGCTGATACAGCTAATTAATTACCCTACTATACCATGAACATTTGCTGCATAATACTTAAAATACAGTTTCATTCATAAGTGCTTAAATGGCTGGGGTGTGTAAACAACTTACATTAGAAGTTTCAGATGGACATGCACCCATGCATGCATGCACATACCTATACAAACATCTTTTTTAATTTGAACCTGTGTGTGCATGCAAATACAGAGACATACACACACACACACATGCACACACACACTTATGGATGTCTAAACATTCAGCAAACAGTGTAATATGATTGCCTTTCTGTCACTTTTCCTTTAACATGCTTTCTGATTTTGATCTCTTCTCCATGGATGCTCTGCAAACCAGTTTTCTAAAAGTTACATACGTCTTTTTGCTGGTATAAGAAAGTAAATGTCCCCAAGTACATGTATAAGTGGACCCAGACTGAAAGGCCCAGAAAAAATTCAGAAATAAGCAGTCACATTTTCAAATGTCCGTTTTAGAGGGTGTCACACAGTGTGTGTAAATTACTCCAGAAAAATGTTAGCATTTCATTATGGTGGCTTCATATTGTTATACCATTTTAGAAAGCTGATGAACACGCACCAGATGTGTTCCCAGAGGTCTTCCACATTGATGCTAATATCTACAACTTCCATAATACTAGCATAAAGGGTTTGGCAGTAATAATATGTTTTGGTTTAGTCACTGGTGTATTGTTAACAGTTGTTTGCTGTTAAATGGTTTCTTTCAGCATTTCACTGAAGAACAGCAAAACACTACCTGTCTATTTCATATTTCCTGTTACAGTTTTGAAATTGTCAATCATACTTTTTTTTTCAGAAACCATTTTTGTTTTTTGTACACTTTTAATACAATTTTACTACTCTTCTTTGGGACAAGACTGTTCCGGCATTTTCTGCAACGCATTCCCAGTTATAGAAATCAGCTGAAAGATTATTAACACAGGCATCAAGAAACACCTTGGTGAGAGTTATACATAGGTTCATAGGTTCATACTAGGCTATCTGCCCCAGGGCATTTATAAGCCTAGCCAGAGTGTGTTTGGCTTTTGCCACCCATTTTAAATTAATTTTGCTATGCCCTTTTTCGAGGGTAGTATACTGTGCCTCTGTCTAACAGTGACACAGAAGTGATACCCAGGGTAAACCTACGATCTCCCATCCACTCATCAAGAGTCCTCTTGAAGAGAGTCAATGAGGGACTCTGCCTAACCTGGACTGGGATTTTATTCCAGAGTGAAGGGAGCCTCTGGGTTATAAATCTGTCCCTCCAGCATGTCCTATTTATTTCAGTGCTGAGGTTCAAGTCTCTCGAGCGCGTAGCTCGATGGGATTTGGATTTTTTGAGGTGCAGCATGTCCATTAATTCCGGGTTGGACATGGCTTTATATGTCAGGCACAGATCGCCTCTGAGCAGGCGGTATGCCACTGAGTAGAGCTGGAGTTTCTTTAACCGGGCAGCATATGGCATCTGTTTGAGCCCTTTGATCCTCTTGGTGAGGTACTTTTGGGGTCTTTCCAGTTGCTGCAGGTGTCTGGTAAGGTACATCCCAAAAGGGGCATTGTACTCAATTATGGGCCTGATGAAGGATGAGTAAAGAGGCACGATGACCTCCCCTGATCTAGATGTGAATCCCTTCATGACTAGGTGGGCTATATAAAATGTTTTTCTAACCACTTTGGCCACGTGGTTGTCAAATGAGAGATTGCTATCAACTTGGGTCCCCAGGTCCCTAATTACTTCTTCTGTACTTAATGGATTACCACCTATGTGGTAATTTATGGGCACTTTGTTTTTGCCAAAGGGGATGACTATACACTTTTTGGCGTTTAGCTTGAGGCCATGGCTCTGGCACCAGTTGTCTGTTTCTATGAGGCCCTTTTGGAGGATGCTTGTGTCGGCTTGAGAGTCGATTATGGTGCCCAGTTTGCAGTCATCTGCGAACTTGGTCAGCCACAGTCCTTCCGTGTTGACCTGTACTTCTGAGAAATATATACCGAACAAGAGAGGTCCCAGGACTGAGCCTTGTGGGATGCCACTTGTAACTGGTTTGGAGTCTGACATGGCTCCAGCAATTCTAACCATGTGGGTTCTGTCCTTGAGTCAGTTTGCAACCCATCTAGTGACATAGGGGTTTATATTTAAGCTGGTGAGCTTATCTATAATGCCCGAGTGAGGTATTGTATCGAAGGCTTTTGCGAGGTCTAGGTAGGCTGTGTGGACCACCTTCCCCTCGTCAATGGCCTTGGTGACTGTTTCAAAGAAATCGACCAGGTTTAAGAGGCAGGATCTGCCCTTAACAAAGCCGAACTGGGTAGGATCCAGTGTCTGTAGGTCCCCAATATCTTTATTTATGAGGTCCATGATGATCCCTTCCATAGCTTTGCAGACCAAGCTAGTCAGGCTTATGGGACGATAGTTTCCAGGATCCGTTGAGGCACCACCTTTGTGGAGAGGGACCACTGTTGCTGTACGCCACTCTTTGGGTACATATCCTGTAGTAAGGCTGAGATTGAACAGTAGTTTTATGTTTGGGTTTAGCTCTTCTTGGAGTTCATGTAGGCCTGGGACACCGTCTGATCCCATTGATGCTGTGTTTTTTGCTTTGGAGAGGGCAGCTCTTACCTGAGCATCAGGATGTCAGGGGGGCAGCACTCTGCTGGGATAGATATTTGCCCTTTTGGTGGGGAGGGGGGGGGTTTGCACTGAACCTGTCAACTAGGATGTTGGCAATGTCTGTGGGTTTGGTGTATTTAGACTAAAATACATTCAAGCTAACAAGCCATAATGGAATATTAATTAGTGTCCAACCAGAAATATCAGTGAATGAACAATTAACTGATAAGTGAAATGTGACATAGGAAGGGGTTATAGCAAACAATTTTTAAACTAGATTTACCTGCTGGTTATGTAGGCTTTTTCTTTATGCAGTTCATCTAGTCAACATTTAAAACAAATGTAGAGAAACTGTCAATACCATTCAATGCTACAGTGCATGCTAGTTTTTAATTTATTAATTTGTTGATAGAGTAAGTAATTTTGTCTACAACTGATGCCTTTTAACCATACTTCTGGTCCCCAAAGCAATGGCAAATGTAAGCCAGATGGTCAGATTAGAGTAGCCAATCAAACCATGTGTTTCTTTCTGGGGAAGGAGCTTCAAATAGAACTACAATACCTGGACAGAACCCATGAAAGCACCGTATTTCTATTTATATTGACTCATGGATAAGGAAAAACTCTGTTACCCCCACAGTCTTGATGTTTACATCAGACAGGTTTTGATGAAATGGGGACTCGATACAATAAACATTTGATTCTTGTTTACTTTAACTCTAACCAACAAAGTGTATGCTTTCTCTGTAAATATTTATATTACAGAGTGTCATTTTAAAAGAAAACTCTGACTTGGAATTAATAAATACATATTTGAACTATATCTTTCCTGAGCTATTTTAATACATCAACATCACTCTAGGTATTTCTTATAAACTGTTAATATGTTTTTTTTCCCACAAAATGGTGAACATGGGGCCTGCCATGTTAGCTTGATCCTGTTTTAGATCTTTTCTTGCCCCCTTCCCAGACCACTTGTATAGGATTCATGCTAGACATTAGGAAATTATGTTGGCTTCCTATTCCACTAAGATACAATGGCAACTGTGTGAACCACAGGATTATTCCATACCTTCTGTAGTGTTTGCATTTTTTCCCTCAGTAACCATCGTGTACATTTGTCTCGTAACATATCTGAAGCCATTAACAGGACTTGTACAGCTCCAGCCAAAGAAAATAAGTTAAATTACAAACTTTTTTAAGGATTGCCATTTTGTAGTCCTACTGAGAACTGACAGACCCTTCTCCATACTCTGCCTGAGATATCAAAAGCTACCATTTTAGTCTAAGAACTGTTAATCAATAATTAAAAAAATGGCTGTGCTATTTAGCAGTTTGTGCAGCAGTATGAAGGTGTGTGTCTGTCTCTCTTTTCATCCCGACTCCTGGAGGAATGTATTAATGTGCATCTCTTTTTACTTAAAGGTATTTTATAAGTACATCATCTATTAGATGTCTGTTGCTGAATTTGCTTTATAAGATTTTTTAAACTGAGGCGCACATATCATCATACGTTACATTTTCCGCTTCTGTTGCATTACTACTCCTTGATTTGCTGTATCGCAGGCGACTATCACTTCCGCAAAATCATAAGCCTTGAGCATAACAAATCAGTACTTCTGTGCATAAGACTAACACTACTTCCTACAAAAACATCGCTTGCAGGTGCATCAGTATAAACATGTGGTCAGCTGTCTCCAGATTCCCTTTATGGGATGTCCTTACCAAAACGTCAGATTGTACAGAGCAAGCCATGCCATCATCAAATGAAAACAAATTGTTTCATCTTATTACAAAAATAGACACTGTGATTTGCAAAGTTGGTCGTTTATACTATTATATGTGATATTAAGATGACTTCAGTGCAGTATCACAGTGTTTTGTAGCATTTAGAGAAAGGTAAGAATTTTTTTTCTTCTAAAAATATCAAGACATTTACCATGTTTCATGTCACCTCACCCAGGATTTTTCTTCCTCTCTACAATAAACGCAGCAGGGAAAAAAAGTTTCACAACATCAGCAGGACTGAGCCGATCTAAATTGTGAGCATTACTTGAGAGGAAAAGCTACGTCTCTCCCTGTGTCTGTGGTATGCCATGCGGGTGGAGACAAATGCCTCAGACACAGTATGTAAGAAGTTAGGCTTAATGAAAGTGTGTGGGCTTTCGCTTTCTTAAATTCCAAAGGAAAGTATTGGAAGTTTTATAAAGTGTAGTTAAGTTTCTGGTATGTAAGCAGTCCTGGAACCATAATGAGGAAAGAAACCCAATGGATGGATTAAACTGTAAGAGAAGTGGACTTAAATGGTATTCCTGCACTGATGAAAGTAAATCTGAACATTTTTTTGTATGTATTAAGATAATGTAGGACAAAGGACATTTATTTGGTGTCAAGTAACACCAATGGCAAATGCAAAATAACCAATGTGATTGACAGCACAGAGAATGAAGTATGACCAATGTGACAGACAGCACAGAGAAGGCAGTATGAATGATATAATGGACAGCCCGGAGAAGGCAGCATGACCGATGTAGTGGGACAGCACAGAGAAGGCAGCATGAACAGTGTGATGGGACAGCACAGAGAAGGCATTATGACTGATGTGATGAATAGCAAATGGAAGTCTGCATGATCAACAGTACAGAAAAGGCAGGGAGCATGGTTGAATAATGCCCACTCATATATGCGACTTAATACCACTTTGGTACTTCTCACGACTCTCTGGTACAAGATGGGCAGCATAGCAGCTAGCAGTAAACCAGTATGGGAGTGTACAACAAAGGGACCATCCTCTTCATCATATAGATGGGGTTGATAAGAAAGCAAGAAATGGGAAAACAGCAAGCAGAGGAAAGCACAGAAGGGTAGATCTAATGTATGAAACATTAGAAGGAGGAAGTTTATTTATTTATTTATTTTTTTTGAAAGAGACCCTTTTGTAAGTTTTATAAAAGTGGTATAGATGGGGAAGATATGGAGGGATTGGATTGGCTGAGATGGAAACAGAAGAAATGATACCAGGGCTATATAGACAAATGTAGAACACAAACAGGGGTGGTATACAAATAGAAGGTGAGGAGAATGGATGGACTCAAGGACTAAGAGATGATACATAAAAGAGCAAAACACCAGGATGGCGACATGTTGTGGTCTTGGCTCCTGTTGCTCCCCTGGGGCCTGATCACAGGCTCAGTATGGGCTGCAGATAAGACTTGAGTGAATTCAAAGCCCTACCCATATTTTTTAGAATGTCCCTTACGTGAGCGTGATCTCTGGAGATGTTAATATTCGGATTTCTGCCTTCGTTTATTACTAGAATTGTATTCACAGAAGCTTCTTGAACTTTCTTCTTCTAAGTTTTCAGACACGTGCGATACCACTCTGCCTGCTCAAAAGCATACTATAGGCTCGAAATCAAGTGAGAGGCAGACCCTGCCTTAGACAACTTAACTCTACACAGGAGATTGGTATTTCTTGGCAACTTGACAGTACCGAGGAGATTGTATTGCTTTGTAGTACATTGGGCCTGTCTGTCTGAAGTGCAACTGTATTGATCTTTGTGAATTAAGGTAGGCAAAAAAATGTTACATTGTCAATCAGAATGCTCATACGCAAGTTAAATTAAGGCTGATTTACGTTTTTAGGACCTGCACTGAATTTGAAGTTCTTACATGTTTGTATATGTTTTAATTATGAAGGTGAAGAAAAAGACATTATGTTTTCAACGTATGCAATTCAAATAAATTAATAAATTAAGTGAGTGAGTAAGTAAGTAAAAACGCGGTTCAACGTTGTAGCACAAAACACAATTAGAACCCAACGCTGCTCCGGCACAATAAAGGCTGCCCCTTTACCCACGAACCAAACTGCTGTTGCAATCACAAAGTGAAACAATGTTCAAATGGATAATTTAAATATATTTAATGAAAATGAAAATAAAAGACAAAAAAGTAACTGATTAAGGGTTTTCGTCTCCTTAGCGGAGACTTCTTCAGAATCCAGTTACTCTTACCAATTCATACATTTTATATCACAGCATTGGTAGCCTATTGGCTAAAAATCAACAATTTCTTTAATTGAACAATCTATTCATTTATAACAAAGTTGATTGATAGCAAATTAAAAGGGCTAGCTCCTAGTTAAAAGTCAGTACACAACTGTTTGGGACATTACATTCTTTAAAACTGTGATGAACAAAAACACAAATACAGGTTCAAAACATCATGAATACAAATAATACGCACCCCCAAATCGCTCAACATTCCATATTACTTGTCTTGAAACCATGAAAACAGCAGTCAATACTAATTATAAATAGTATTTCATTGTTGTTATTACTAAAAATATTCTGTGTATCTGTAAACATGTGTATAAAAAGTCGAATATGTACAATAAATATAAATATATTTATAAATATATGTATATGAAAAAATATATAAAAATGTATAAAAAATTGTATATATATGTATATAAATACACATATATATGTATAATATCTATATACTAACTCATGATAAATAAATATATATATACATATGCCTACATACCATTTGCTTACATATAATATTTAAAATTATGTCTTGGAGATGCACTTGAAATATGTCTAACTTGGAAGAGAACAAAAGTTTGCGGAAGAAAAAGGTCCCCACAGCTGATATGTAGAACCTGTCCAGAAAGACACTTTCAAATCATAGAAACATACGTGCAAATATATCTACAAACTTCCATTAATCAGTGCATCATGTGAGATTTGCAGTTTCTCTGAAAAAAAAAAAGTATTTCAGTAGACTGGTACGTTAATGTGTAATGACTCACTGGTATTTTGTAATACTCTAAGGCCAACAAACATCCATTTCAAGCTTTTATTTTTTTTAATGGAAAATTTGTTAAATCTCCCATGATGGTTTGGTAAAGAGCGGCTTGCAAATATGTGTGTACAGAATGTTTACTGGTCATCTCTGTAACATGTTTACTAATGTCTTGTCCCATTTCATGAAAACCGCTACAGATGTTTGTTTGGCTGGTATAGTCTTTGCTTGCTAGTCCCCTGTTGGCACAAGTTCTCAAAGGAAAGTCCAGCAAATCATGAGCTGCCATTGGTAAATCATCTGTGGGACAGCAGTAAAGCATCTTTTTGTGTGTGTCGAGAAAAAACATTCTAGGATTCCTCTGCATTTGACCATGATTTGGGAAATATGTATGTATGTATTTGTAAGGTCTTTTAAGTCCAGGCTTCTGCCATCATCTGTGTCACATTAACAGCTTGTGATAATTTTGATATGTTTGTTAACAGAGGTACCAGGTTCCCAAGCAAAACATTATCCACACAGTTTGTCTGGCCAGTAACGTAATTTGTTGTCCTGTTAACTTCAAAAGTTTACGGGACATTCTGCACATGTGGCAGTTTTTAGTTAATCTGCCATATTTATAGGGATATCCCATTCCTTCCCTTCTGTTATCATATCTGTACATACTGATAAGTTTGTATTCTGAGGTGAGTTTGTAGTCCTGGTGTACATATAAGTATTTGTATGCTCTGTATATGTGTGTGTATATATAAATATATATATATATATATATATATATATATATATATATATATATCGGAATCTTCATGTCATGTCCCAGAATAGAAAGGAAGTCCATGGTGGATTTGGCATAATGGCTAAGGTCTTCACCTCATAGACACAAGGTACACAGTTTAATTCAGACCTTTGGTTATTAACTATTCTTAAAATAGCCCTTCAGGGCAGTAGGAATAGTATTCACCCATTAACCTCTAACTTTCTCCGTGGCACAATGCAAAAGTTCAGGGAGGTTAACTAACAAGGACAAGTCATGCAGGGTTCTTATCCAGTTTACAGATTCTTGTGGGATCGGGAACTAGTATAATAGTTAAGGTATCTACCTTATTAACACCAGGTACAGAGTTTGATTCTCACCCTTGGAATGGAAATTGGCTAGGCTTAAAATGGCCCATAGAGGCAGTTAGCCTAATAATTACCTATGAAACATGTACATTCTCCATTCGACATATTCATAATTGTTGATGTAAAATATTTCCCTCAGAAAAAGAGTTTAATACAACTTGTATTAGAAGAAATACAGCCAGGGCATATGTTGCGTTTCCAAAGAAGTTAGAAATAGATGTGTTATGTATACTACCCTGTATACTAGTTTATTTAAAATAAATTTATTGGCTTACTTGATAATCATATTTAAGAGTTTTAGTCTCATTTTTGCAGTGATATTGGTGGTCTGTCCACGTATATAATTCAGTGCTACTGAATTCTGATGTTTTGATTTTATGACTAGAAGGTTAGCTGGCCAGAATGTTATTTTGACACTTCATTCATCGCTGACCATTACTTGTCAGTTCCTGACAGCCATGGTTGGCTGATTCCATAATTTAAGGAACCCTTTCTGATTTATTATGCTGCCTTTCTTCTCCCTTGGTTATCAGTAATGTGGTGTTCTGTCAGTTCTGCCTTATAATGAGACTTTTGAATTTGACCCTTGTTTCGGCATTAATGAAACGGACCCTGGATAGACACTTTCACTTTTCAATACAGAAAATACACCATGTATAAAATTCTGTGCACATTCTGAGATGTTTCTGAACTTCTTACTTATTAGAAAAGGAAGCTTTTCACTATTTTACTGACCAAAAAGGGATACATTGTTTGTGTGTGTATGTTTTTTGGGGGGTGAGGTGGTGGCTTGGGTTTTCTTGTATGACTTTCCTACTAAAACCAGTCAAAGGAGGTCACCTTGACTTTGTAGCTTTAATAAGACAGTGCCCTGTTGCATAGCTCGTGTAGGTGTGGTATTTTGCACATTCAGTGTAAGTGGTGATAAGTCTGTGGGAAGATTCCAGGATGGCAAAATATCAAAATAGTTTCAGAGCAAGATAATGTCTTCTGGTCCACATAGCCTTTTCGTCTCTGAAATGTCGAGCACCAGAACAGTGCATTCTCTGGAAGAATGGCATGGCAATATTAAGTGCTCCCAAGGCATAAACTTGTACAGCCCTAAATTGTGAAAATCCTTGTTGCTAAGAAAGTCTATAAGTCTATAAGTAGAGGATTAACACAAATACAGTAACAGATGCATATATAAGGTGGCATTATAACATAAAAGTGGTGAGGTATTAAAAACAGAGAAAGGGTTTAACAACATAAATCCAGAAACATATGGATAGTAGATAGATAGTTCTGTATGTAGACAGATAATAGATACATATATATATATATATATATATGGGTCTACTTCTTTTGACCTAACTTTCATTTGCCCGACACTCATTTGACTGAAAGTTCATTTGCCCGACACTTCATTTGACCGACAAGTATTATTAGCAAGAAAATGGAATATGCCCCCTTCCCCACTGTACTGCAACCCTGGAGTTAGAATATATAGGTGGGGGGGTGTAGGGGGCACAGCCCCCCACAACGGGGTGTGTGTGGGGTGAAGCCCCCCACTTCATTTCATATGATATTGTTAACTTTTGTTGTAATATTGCTTAGTAAAAGAAAAGTGCCCCCCACACACCCCCTACCTATATTTTCTAACTCCAGGGTCACACTACAGTGGGGAAGGGGACATATTCCATTTTCTTGCTAATAATACTTGTCGGTCAAATGAAGTGTCGGGCAAATTAACTTTCAGTCATTTGGTCTCGGGCAAATGGGTGTTGGTCAAATGGGAGTTAGGTCAAAAGAAGTAGACCCATATGTATATATATATATATATATATATATATATATATATATATATATATATTTATATTTATTTAAATAAGATTACACGTGGTAATTTTGAGGAATGGGACAGAAATCCTAAAAAATAAAGCTACTGATGTGAGGCGCATAGCTCTCAACTTTCCAGAATTTTGCAGAAAGTTCAGATTTTTGCTTTCTGTCTTTGCTCTGTTCCTCATAAAATTTGTTGAATTTATTCATGGCAAATCATTGAAAACTGAACTTACAAAATAATGACAGATATTTCAGTTTCAAACTTTATATCCTTCCAAAAATGTATACTAATGGAAAAGATGTTATGCTAGAAACTTTTTTTAAGTTTGTCAGAGCAAAGTCTCTCCCTGATTTTGGGCATTTTCCCCGTCATTATTTTGCCTGTCCAAACTTCTTGCACTAAGTGGTTAAGAGGTCTAGTGAGGAGTAGCTATTAACACCAAGCTGATAGGTTCATAGGTAGGTACTAGGCTATAGGCCCTAAGGCCTAAGTAAGCCTAGCCAACAAGGTTCCCTGGCTTAAGCCACCCAAGAAAGTTAATTTCCTGTGCCCCTGTCGAGCAGAGCCACAGAAGTGATCCCGGGGTATCTTTCCTATTTCCCATCCACTCATCAAGATCAGAGTATGGGAAGTCTCTGGGACAGGAATCTATCCCTTCAGTATGACCTGTTTATTGTGGTGACAAGGTTTAGATCCCTAGAGCATGTAGTTTGAAGAGGTTGGGATTTCTTTAGGTGTAGCATGTCCAACAGATCTGGGTTTGACATAGCTTTATATGTTAGGCAGAGATCACCTCGGAGTAGGCAATATGCTACAAAGTAATGCTGGAGTTCTTGAGATTGTCAGTGTAGGGAATCTGTTTGAGGCCAGTAATCCTCTTTATGAGGTACTTCTGTGGCCTTTCCAGCTGCTTCAGATGTCTTGTGAGGTACATTCCAAAAGGGGCATTGTACTCTGTAATGGGTCTAATGAGTGTCGAGTAGAGAGGAACAATAACCTCTTTTTTCCTGGATGAGAGCTGTTTTGTGATGAGGTGTGCCACATAGAAGGATTTCTTGACTACTGTGGTGATGTGATTATTAAAGGAGGGACTAGTGTCTACCTGGGTCCCAAAGTCTCTTATCACACATTCGGTGTTAAGTAGACTGCCGCCTATGTGGTAGTTCATGGGTACTGAGTTTTTACCAAAGGGGATGACAGTGCACTTTTTGGCATTAAGCTTGAAGCCATGGCTCTGACACCAGGCATCTGTCTCAGTGAGGCCCTTCTGTAGGATGTCCACATCATATGGGGACTCAACTATGGCTCCTAGTTTGCAGTCATCTGTGAACTTCATTAGCCAAAGGCCTTCTGTGTTAGCCTGTACTTCAGAAAAGTAGATACCAAACAGGAGAGGTTCCAGGACTGAACCCTGTGGTACTCCACTTGTCACTGGTTTGAAGTCAGATTTGGAGTCTGCTACTTTTACAGTGTGGGTTCTGTGAGTGAGCCAGTTGGCAACCCATCTTGTGATATAGGGATTTATACCTAGTTTAGTGAGTTTAGCTATAATTCCAGAATGTGGGATTGTGAAAAGCCTCGTTGATGTCAAGATAGGCTGTGTGAACCACCTTACCCTCGTCTACGGCTTTGGTGACTGCCTCAAAGAAGTCAATCAGGTTCAGGAGGCGTGATCTTCCTTTCATAAACCTGAACTGGGTGGAGTCCAGAGTTTGGAGGTTACCAATGTCTTTGTTTATGAGTTCCATGATGATAGGTTCCATGACCTTACAGACCAGGCTTGTCAGGCTAATAGGGCAGTAGTTCCCGGGATCAGTGTTGGCTCCCCCTTTGTGGAGTAGGATAACTGTTGCTGTGCGCCATTCAGTGGGCATAAACCCTGACATGAGGCTGTGATTGAACATGGTGTGTAGGTGGGGAGCCAGTTCATTCTGAAGTTTGTGTAAAATGCATCCTGGGATGTTGTCCAGTCCCATGGATGCTGTGTTTTTGACTTTAGAGAGTGCGGCTTTTACTTGCATAGTTGTGATTACAGGGACTCTGCATTCTTCCTGTATAGATATGGGCCCTTTAGGGTGTGTGTGTGTGGGGGGGGTAAATTTAGCACTGAACCTATCTGCCAGGATGTTGGCAATATCATTTGGTTCTGTAATTTTCGTGTCGTTGTGCTGTAACTCAGAGCAGATCTGGGTGTTGCCATTGAGATTCTTGACATAGCTATAGAATGCTTTGTGGTTGCCCTTAGAATCAGTGGTGATTTTGTTTTCGTAGTTAGCTTTGGAGGATCTTATAAGGGATCTCAGCTTCTTACTGAGGCTGACCAGGGAGCTCCTCCACTCATGGGATTTTACTCTCTTTTGCAACAGTTTCTTCCTTCTGTTGTAGAATTTGTTTATGGCAGGGGACCACCAGATTGGCTTCCTTTTTTTGGAGGATAGCGTCTTGGTTCTGTTTGGGAGTGCATGGTCCATGCACTCATGTAAGTCCTTATAGAGTGCATTTGTGTAGGATTCAGCAGTCGTAACTGTATTGTCCATCTGCATGAGTGTCATGAAGTTCACCACTTCTGTCTTAAAAAGCATGAAGTTGGCTTTGGAGAAATTTTTTACCATGCTTTCCTTAATGGAGGGTGGGGGTGGGATGTGGATATCTAGGGTGATTAGCTTATGGTCGGATCTGACCAATTAGGAGTTGATTTCAGGTGTGGAACACTGGTCGCTCATGTTGGTAATGACTAGGTGTAGGATATTGTTGCCCTGGTGGGGGTGTGGATAAGTTAATCCAGGGCATTGTAATTTAGGAATTCCAGAAAGCGTTGAGCAAAGAGTTGGTACATGAGTAGTTTTTCCAGTTAGTGATGGCGTAGTTGAAATCGCCCATTATTAGAGTGTTTGGTTGAATCCTAATATTTTCCAGTATATCAAGAAAAGAGGAGTGGGAATCCTGGGGCATGGTGGGGGATCTCTAGTAAGCTACAATTTGGATTGCAGTTTTCCCCAGAGTTAGTTGCACTTGGATAACCTCAGATGCTTTATGCCGAGCAACTAGCCTGGAGGTGTGGATATCCTTAATGAATGTGGACACACCTCCATCTTTGTTGTTCCGGTCCAGGTTGGGTAGCCGAAAAGTGTGGTATGAGTTATAGCCTGGTAATGCAGGGGTGCTCTTTGGAGCCTTGAACCAGGTCTCAGTCACTGTACAGATATCAATGTTCTCCATTTAAGGATTGCCTAGAGGGAGTGTATTTTGAGATTTCGACTTCTAGCATTGAGTAACATTACCCTCAGATTTTGCTTGCCTGTTCCTGTTATGGCAGTGAGTTTGTCATTTGACCCATGCCTAAAAAGGGCACTATAGGGGCGGCAAGAGCCTTAGCCAGAGTCCGGGATCCCAGGGGTGACAAGTGCAGGCCATCTCTGGCAAAGCATCGTGGTCTGTCAACCATGTCGTCCTAGGCAGACAGATGCCGGATCCCCTTAGAATGACACCAGAAGCTTAGTCAATCATTGAAGTCAATAATTTTGTCCTTGTACTGCAGTATCATTCTGGGTGATGGCAGGATGCTACTCAGGGCTAGGGCCATACTTGCCTGGGCTACAAGATCAGAGAGCTCTTCCATGTCTCTTTTCATGTAGTCCAGGGAGGCACATCTCAGGTCATTCACACCAACATGGACAATGACAGAGTCATATTTGTACTTGTTGTGGAGTGACCTGAGTGCGTGGGTTATGTGGCGGATCCTGGCACCCGACAGGCAGCTGACAGTAAATTTCTCCTTGTTTAGCCTGGTGAGTGGGACATCAGTGTGCCTGACTATAGAGTCACCTATGACTAGTGTGTTGGGTACATTGTTATGCCTTATGGGCTGTGGTTGAGTGGCACATTGAGTCTGTGGGCTATGTGTCATTTGTGTTGTGTTGGGGAGGGAAGAGGTTGCTTTTGTTTCTGCTTTGGAGGTCTTTGTTACTTGAGCAGATTATTATTGAGAGCCTCCACAAATGTTTTTGTGTTTCTGTGTGTGGATTTTGGTGGTGTAGGTTTAGTGGGACTATGTGATGAGTGTGGTATGGTGCAAATGTTTACCTTCTCCTCTTGACTGTCAAGTTCAGTCTTGATTGGAGAGAGCTTTACCTCCAGTTTGGCTAGATAAGTGCATCTCTCACAGGTTGTAGTGTTGGGTGGTAGGAGATGGTTGTGTGTGTACATGATGCAATTGCTACATTGCCCCAAGATGCCCAATTTCATCAGATAGACAGGAAAGAACACTGGGAGCTGACCCTTGGACATGCCTGAATAAAAAACTACTTTCCTCTAGACAAGTGAGGAAAGTAAGTACAAAAAATATTTTCCTCTGGGTAATGAAGGTTGAGTGCTGTAGTAATTTGTAGTTTATTTGGTGCTAACAACAAGTTCTGAACAAGCGCTGAGCACGGATAAGCAAATTCAAGTGCTAAAACTAAGAATCTGTATGTGAACTAGACTAGTTACAGGAAGGAAACACATGGAAATGTGAGCTTTTAAATCAGAAAGTTGAAAGAGATGGAAAAATTGCCCAAACTGCCAATAACTACAATTGCTGTGCCAGAAACCACTCCTTATGTGGTAGATAGGTTACCTAGTGCTTACCCCTCCCACTGATAAGCTAGCAGGCTTCCCTCCAACACAGAAAGGCTTGGGGGCCTCAGAAGCTTACAAACAGTCCTGTATACAGCAAATTTGTATCTGGACTAGACTAGTTACAGGAAAGGGGGAAACAAGTGCAAATGTGGGCTTTTAAATCAGAAAGTTGAGAGAGATGGAAAAACTGCCCAAATGGCCAGTAACTACAATTTCTGGGCCAGAATCCACTTCTTATGTGGTAAACAGGTTACCTAGTGCTTACCACTCCCACTGATAAGCTAGCAGACTTCCCTCCAACACAGTCAGGCTTGGGGGGAGGGGGGGCTCAGAAGCTTACAAACAGTCCTGGATGTAGCAAATCTGTATCCTAGTTACAAGAAAGGCAGGAAACATGTAATTTTTTTTTTGTTAGAATTAAGCAGAACACAGGGAGATTTTTTTTCTTGTAAAGGAAAGGGAGAGAGGAGAAGCAGAAGATAATTCAAGGTTAGGAAACTAAGTGGGTTGGGCTTCTCAAATGTTCTCTCTGTATTAGGTAGAATGAGCCAATGACACTAGACTGGGAGGAGTGTCCCAGATCAGATTTACAGTAGGGGCGGGCAACTGCAAAGCCACCAAGTATAACAGCAAGACACCAACAGGGAGGGAGGGTAAATGTATCTGACATACCCCCCTGGTCAAGCACCCTCAGTGTTACTGTGAAAGATAGCACAGGAGAGAGAGAGAAATAGCCCCCATGCATTGGAGTTGAAAGGGTGACCCTCCCTGCAAAAGAAGGTTTTATTCATATGAGAGTAACTTGCACAGTTTGCTTTTCACCTGCTCTATGCACTTCATTTTTCATTGTATTGTAATATTGGCTGTCAGTCGTGTTATGGGGAGCATGACATTTATGCTAACAGCTGTTACTTTGTACACTGAAACTGTTACAAATTGTTACATATTAACATTAATCAGCAAAGAATAAGCTGTAGCTCATTCAAACAGGGAACAAGTAGTGCGACAATAAGACTAAGATGGATATTGGCACTTAGGTTGATTTCAGTAATGTCCACCCACATAAAGCCCAAGGTCCAGTTCATATACCTGACCAATAAATGGACAGAGACAAACAAATAAATTAGTAGAGTAACATTATGCCAGAAAAAACAGTTCAACCAAAACACCTTTGTAGTGATCGATGCTGCAATGTTATTCCAAGCAATCGTTTTTATCACATCGGTTATCTAGACCTTATCAACAGACTCTGAAAAGTTCTTATTTTCTGTGCCCATGGAAACTTGAATAAAGTACATCATCTTCCCGGCTGTCATAATACATTGCTATCAGATATTATAGAAAGGGAGCATGCTTCATATACCAAGTCTTGGTCTTTTTAGAAGAGAGAGAACAATTAGAATCCTAGAACTAACTGTTGGCTCACAGCCAGAGGCCATCTTGGAACCAATTACCAAACTAATCCCATTAATGTATTTTCCTGTTAATTCTGATGTTTTGGACATTCTTATATCCCACTCTGCTGCAATATTTTAGAAATCTTATTGAAAAGAAACTTCCATTTGCTCATCTGTTATAGTTCTGGATAAAGCAATACAAAAAAGGTTTCTTCGATCTTGTAGTATTTGATTGTGCGAGTTTAGATAATAAAGCACAGTACTCACATAATCATTTATTAAAGGGAAGTAATCTGTGCAGTTCTCTGTGTGGTACTTGTAAAAAAGAGAATATAAATTCAGATGTATTAACAGGTCCCTATAACACATCACACAGTCCTGTGACTCTTTTGATAAACAAACTCTTTGTGTTCACATTTAACTGTGTATTGTTACATTCACACAAAACACCAAACTCTACTCGAGGGTTGAAAGCCCCAGAGACAAGTATAAAGGTTGACTCATATCTTTGTGACTTGTTGAAAAGTCATAAAAATCGAATGGGTGCTACAGTGAGCTTTTTTTTTTTTTTCATCTCTGTAGACAGGTGACTTTTATAGTCCAACATAATGTCCATCGAGACTGTTAAAGCTCTGTAAGAATTAATCCAACTGATACTGTCCCCTTTGATAAAATAATTAGTATTTAAGTACCCAGCACTAATGCAAGCCATTTTCAGATAAATAATTCTAACTCCTGAGGAAGTACCGCAACCATAAAATGAATCGAATGTCTGAAATATTTGCAAGGCAGGAGTCTAAATATAAATATGGAACACTATGCCCACGTCTATATGGACAGACACGTCCCTCCAATCCTTCACACACTGTCTTAAATACGATCTACAAGGTAAATGGCTCTGCTCATGTTGTATGCCAGGTTAATCAAATAGTTCCTTAATTTGTAACAGTAGCAGCATTACCCTCCATCTTGCTATTTTATTGCCTCTTTGTTCCTTAATTTCTAACTGTAACATTAAGCTCCAAATTATTATATTTTATAGTTACCTGTACCTTGCACTACTATCACTACAATAACTTTTCTTTCTTTCTTTTGCAGTATATTATAATAAACAAAAATTGTTTAACTATCAAGCAGAATCCTACTGATATGAATCCTGTAATTGTAAAGATGACTTATCTCATGTATATAGTCTCCTTAGTAATATCTAATGTTTGTAATTTATGTGCAATTATGTTTCATCTAATATATGTAAAAATGAGGTGCTATCCATTATTGTATATTCTTTCTTGTATGTGAAAACACTCACTGGTGCTCTGTAATAAGCTATTGTAATATGCTAATTGTCTCTGGAGTTTTTCTCCCCGGGCCTCCACTGAAAATGGGGACCCACCCAGTTGGATTTTAACAGTAAACAAATGTCAAATAAATAAATAAAATAATTAAATAATAAGAGATTAAACTACATTTTCAGTCATCTACAAATGTTTCTGTGCAGAATTTGAATATACTAATACAGAGATAAAGAAGAACTTAATATTGAACTAAATCTAGCCCCCTGTGGTTCGCTGAGAGCTCCTGTCTCCAGCATGTATTATGTTGACATACAGAAGTTAACCATGCAGTTTTCTGACCTGAGAGTTCAACTATATACAGGAGGAAAGACCAGTAACCACAACACCACTGCTGTGGGTCCTAAGCAGTATTTAGTACCAACAACTTACAGTGGTGTTGGCAGTGAGCAGAAAGGTATATGTTTGTTCCTAGATCTGATCTGGCATAAGTCATGTATGTACCTCTAGGACATAGAGACTGCATGTTGTGTAAGTTTCTTGTCACTAAATTCATACAGTGGCTGCTGATTGTGTTGAAAAATGCAAAGCATTTGTGTGCAGTAAATGTTTACGTCATTACTATCTCTTTATCTGATAAAGCGAATCCATTTCTTTTTGTTTTATTTTAATTCTTTAGTGATCTGCCATTCTTAAGTACCAGGGTTAACCTTTGCTACTATCCATGCATCCTCAACCCCTTTTCCCATTTTCACATGGGGTTGGGGTGTTACTTCAGCAGTGACAATCATCTCGAGCCAAGGTTTACACCACCAGTTGGCTAAATCTTGGAATCTGAAGTAAGGACTTTGTATCTCGCTGATGGTGAGTGTGGGGTTGGCTCCTTCTTGACTAGGAATTACTGGCTGTACAAGTGTAAAACAGGGACTCCCACGGTATCGGAATATTGTTATACCCCATTCACAAACTATACCCCAACAGCACTGGTGGTATCAGAACAGTGGCACATTCAAGGACTGCTCTGTACTAGAGGCCAGGAATAGTGGCACATTCAAGGACTGCTCTGCACTGGAGGCCAGGAATAATGGCACATTCAAGGACTGCTCTGTACTGGAGGCCAAGAACAGTGGCACATTCAAGGACTGCTCTGTACTGGAGGCCAGGAACAGTGGCACATTCAACGACTGCTCTATCCTGGAGGTCAGGAACAATGGCACAGTCAAGGACTGCTCTGTACTGGAGGCCAGAAACAGTGGCTCAGTCAAGGACAGCTCTGTACTGGAGGCCAGGAATAGTGTCACATTCAAGGACTGCTGTGTATTGGAGGCCAGGAACAGTGGCACAGTCAAGGACAGCTCTGTACTGGAGGCCAGGAACAGTGGTACATTCAAGGACTGCTCTTTACTGGAGGCCAGGAACAGTGGCACATTCAAGGACTGCTCTTTACAGGAGGCCAGGAACAGTGGCATATTCAACGACTGCACTATCCTGGAGGTCAGGAACAGTGGCACAGTCAAGGACTGCTCTGTACTGGAGGCCAGAAACAGTGGCACATTCAACGACTGCTCTATCCTGGAGGTCAGGAACAATGGCACAGTCAAGGACTGCTCTGTACTGGAGGCCAGAAACAGTGGCTCAGTCAAGGACAGCTCTGTACTGGAGGCCAGGAATAGTGTCACATTCAAGGACTGCTGTGTATTGGAGGCCAGGAACAGTGGCACAGTCAAGGACAGCTCTGTACTGGAGGCCAGGAACAGTGGTACATTCAAGGACTGCTCTTTACTGGAGGCCAGTAACAGTGGCACATTCAAGGACTGCTCTTTACTGGAGGCCAGGAACAGTGGCACATTCAACGATTGCACTATCCTGGAGGTCAGGAACAGTGGCACAGTCAAGGACTGCTCTGTACTGGAGGCCAGAAACAGTGGCACAGTCAAGGACTGCTGTGTACTGGAGGCCAGGAACAGTGGCATAGTCAAGGACTGATCTGTATTGGAGGCCAGGAACAGTGGCACAGTCAAAGACTGCTCTGTACTGGAGGCCAGGAACAGTGGCGCAGTCAAGGACAGCTCTGTACTGGAGGCCAGAAACAGTGGCACATTCAAGGACAGCTCCGTACTGGAGGCCAGGAACAGTGGCACTTTCAAGGACTGCTCTTTACTGGAGGCCAGGAACAGTGGCACATTCAAGGACTGCTCTGTATTGGAGGCCAGAATGGAGGCTGAACAGTTGAGTCCCTTTTCATGTCACGATTTAGCTAATAATTTAAGATGAAGAATCGTAAGACAAACAGATGAGTTTTATCAGAACTTTGAGCCTGTATACTGTATAGTTGTGCTACTTTTTCTTTTTATAAACTGGAACCTTGAAGAGAATCCTTTACAGAACTTCTGCAGGTGCCCGATGATGTAAGACACCTCTGTCATGCATAATTTAGGGGACAGCTGGCAGAATTAGGCACGATATTCTGATCCGACTTGTTTCACTGGACACAAATTACAAACTCTTGGTCACACCTTTTCCCTAAAATATATTGTTTTGATAACTCACATTTCTTATGCTGCTATTGAAATGAATTTTCTCTTTTTAGCTCTCTGACTCAGTATCAGTTTTTTTTCTGCTGCATTGTCCGTGCTACTTTTTCACTGTTGTAATGCCGTTCTGAATCAGCTGCGTAATGTGTGAGTAAGATACGGGAGAATATATTGTTTTTGGTCAATAGTGCTGCATTATATGTCCGATGTACTTCACTAGTGCATTTGAAGGGTAAAAATATAGCTTCTGCCTGTGATGCATAATGTACATCAACTAGTCAGGTAAACATAGCGTCGTATCTCTGCCAAGGAATGAATGGTTTACTAACACATGCTTGCATTTTGTTAAAGTACATCTTATGTCATCACAGGGAAGCTTAGAAATTCAACGTTCTTTATGAGACAGAACTGCTTCTGTTACAAGAAGCTAGCTTTTTGCAAGGTCCTCATTTTTTGGCCTCAAGCTTTACTCCACTGTCCGCTAGCTCTATTGTCTGACCATTCCATCCCTTTAGTGGTTCATATTTTATTGTTTGCTGCTTGATTGCCTACTCGTATTTATTCCTAAGAAGTTTCCACTTTTCCAGAAAAGTAGCACAGATGATCTTTTAAAGGTTACAGCTGCTAAGAATAATCAGATACTAATTAAGTCATGGTTTGCTCTTCATTGCTGAGCACAAAATATGACCTCATTTATGAGCTTTAAATAGCTTCTTTAAACTGTGAGATATACTTTAGCTCATCACAGGAACCATCAGTGTGCTGTGAAATTTGAGTTTAAGTATGGTGCTATTAAGCACCTCTGTCTCAGAATTGATCAAGAGCAATTCACATGTCTGTGACGGAGCAACCCGATGTGTTTAGTTATCGACAGACTGCCCATAGGTGTGTGTGTGTGTGTGTGTGTGTGTGTGTGTGTGTGTGTGTGTGTGTGTGAGTGATACAATGCAATGGATGGACTGGTGTCCCTCCCAGGACTTGTTCTCTGCTTCATGCCTATCGATGGGTGGAACTGGCTTTGGAATGATGTAATTAAATCTAAAGGTGCTTCAACAAAGTATTAGTTTAAGGGTCTGCACATTTATGCAACCAGCTTATTGTACATTTTTTATTTTTTATATTTTTTCTCCTAACAGATTTGTTTGCTTTTCAATAAAATTGTACAGGTTTTAGGTCACAATAAAGGCCGGAAAGGTTTGGAAATGATTTATTGTGGCCTCATTTTTTTATATCACAAAAACCTGTAATTTTAACAGGGGTGTGTACCCTTCTTATATTCCCTGCACCTGGTTATTCTTGTAGTTCTCTGTCCCATTGCTCTCATAAGTCTGAACTGACCATATTTCAATTTTTTTATTAAAATAAAAAAAAAAAGCAACATAGATCTTCCTTTCTCCGTTGCTTCCTTTCCAAAGCACTGATGTACTGCGTAAACATGGGAACATAAGTCTCGTACATATGTGCAGTACATTAAGAAAGCCCCAAGATACAGGGGAAAAAGTGGAAGAGCACCAAGTCACCGTTCTGGAAAGACATTATTTAAGAAAAATAAGTAACTTTTTTCTTAAATAATGCCATTGTATAATAGCAATAACCCATGACTGGGTGTGAGTAATGCTAGATTTACCCACACCCAGCCATGGGTTATTGTTATAATAGTTCATATTTGTTTATGTATTCTAGTAACCAGCTGTAGACATGTTCAGGTATTTTTGGCAATGGACACTTAGTATGCAGATGGATGTGAATTTTTGTGGAGGGATGGATTTTTTGGGGGGTGTGAGAACTGTAATTGCTTTGGGGCAGTTGATGTGGTGAAGGAGAGGTTGAAGATTAGTGGTCAGTTCCCAAATGCTTTTCGGTGGAATGTATGTCATACGTGTAGGATTTCCATTAGTTTTTATTTTTCAGGTAGTTCTTGGACCAATTTAGAGGCTGTTTCTTTGTAGGAGGGTCTAGGAATGGAACTACGTATTTCTTTGTGTGTGTCTATGTGTCTGTCTGTCTTGTGTTGCCTACAGTTGTTGAAGATATTGTTGCTGTTTTGTTTACCACCTGATTTGGTTGGTATATATTGGGGTAGACTCACTGGTTGACTGATAAAATCTCTGAACTTTTTAAGGTTAGCCTTGTTCACTGTTGTGCCACAGTTATTGTTTTTGGTGTTTTCATTGCAGGCTATTTCCTTAATTATTCACCACAACTGTCTTGGCTAGAAAGCCATTATAGTTCGTTTTACCTTCTATGGTACTTTTGTTTGTTTTGCTTGATCAGTAATTTGCATTTTCTGTTTAACAGGACAAACATGTTGTGATATTTTGGCTTTTGGATATATTCTCCAGTTCCTCTGCAGTTTGTTTCCTCTATTGTTATTACAATTCTAACACCTGGAGTGATGCACTGTTGTCCTGTATTTTCCTTTTTTGTAAGTAGGAAGCATTTGTGAAGTATTTCGATTATTGCATAATTTAAAGCATAGAACTCATCTGTTGGTGACCGAACAGTGTAGAGCGGTCACCTGCTTGTTCAGCTGAGGTCATAGTTGATGTCTTCCTATTTTCATTCGTAGAAGGCTTGGCTTGTGGTTGTCGCTGGTGGGAGTTTGGATGCCTTGATGATGTTAGCTTTGACGTGTAGATGGTCATTTAGCAAGTTTGGAAGGTTGTTATATTTTTGATGTGGTGAGGGATATTAGCTATTAATTAATTATTTTGTGAGTGTAGCTGGGGAGATGACTAACTAGTTGTGCTAAAGTTACTTTGGTCTAGAAAGCAAATAATTTGCTTTTCGTTTTGGCCAAGTATATCAATATTGAAGTCATCTGTAATAATTATTTTTCTTCCGTTGCTTTAGATTCAAAGATGTTTGGGGCTACTTAGGGGTATAGGGAATAGACTATATGAAGCTGTTAAAGGGTTTCTAATATAAAATATACCTACAGAGACAGGATAAAGGAGCTTTTGCTGTGATAGAGGATTATTAGTGGTGATCTGTCTCAAATCTTTTAAATATGATAGTGTCCAATTATTTTGAAACACGCAGTCCATAACTCCTGATAAAAGGTCTAATAGTATGCTGCTGACACTACTTGTAAACAGTGGAAAAGGTATGACTGATTTATAATCTATCTATATTTTGAAATTACTCCTCCTGGTTAATTTTGTTTTTAAAAAAAATCACTAAATGCTTTTACGGGTAATATTAAATATAAACATGGGGTTAGGTAATTAAGGCTTATAATATTAATATTAAAACCTATGAACCTATACATTTTAATGTTTTTCTTGTGATTTTTTTAAATTTATAAGATTTACATATATTGAGAAAGTGTGCCATTAATTTTCAATGATTTTGTTGTTGTTAATTTGGCAACATCACAAGTGAGAAGTGACAAAACTGCATGAAATTTACATTTTCAAAAAGTTCAACACTATAGAGACATTAGATTTGTAGGTATGACTTCATTTCCCTACATGTCCCAGATGCTTTACTATTCTACTTTCAAATTTGACATTAGCCACTTGAAAGCTACATATGCAGATTTTTTTATTTGTGTAGAAATTAGGTGTTTGATGACATTTCATCATTTTATTTAAAAAGCCATGCATACGTAATGTACTGGAAATGTTTCCTTTCCCAACTTAAAGCAGCAAATTCACTCTTGATTTGTTCCTAATGGAGTGCAGACTTCTTTCTGTTTCCTTGCAATTTGTGAGATAAAAAGGAACCACCTCCCCATCATAAAGATAAAACTCCTTTGTAAAGAGAGCTCAAGTCATTTCAGTTGAGAAAACATGCAACTTATAAAAAGGCATCACAAAACTCAGTGGCATTCATACACTGCCATATAAAATGCCTTTTATTTTTAGTTTGTATACCAAGCATCTGCTCAGTGTTAATAAGGAAAGTGTGTTTTTCTTTTTGTTGTGGTGCACGCTGATCATATGAGCTCTCCTTTGCTTTAACCTGCATCTTAAAGGTCTTCTCTGGCACCAAACAACTCACAAAAGGATTACATGACTACAGACTTTGATCCAGGGAACAGATGTCAGTTTTTCTGTAGTGTTTAAACTATTTTATACTAGCTTCTGTCATTCTGTATGGTGGGAACAAAATGCTACAGCATATATCATGCACTTAAACCTGTATACTGTTGCATTGTAGGTTAATATCATCTGCAAAGAATATTAGTCTAAAACAGGGTCATGTGGCTGCCTGATTATGCATACAATCTGCAGCCGGCCTGTTAGAACCACGTTCCTAAGCTTCCTGTCATGGAGTATTCTTGCAGAGCTTAAGTTGTGTCATTACTCACATTGCTAGTGGCATTAGTGTTATCACAATTAAGTGTAACTTACTATTGCAACACACATATCAAATGTAATAGGGTAGTATTGTCGGGGGGGTAGGGTACCATTGTCTGGGGGTAGAGGGGGTTCCTAGCAGGAAGGGTAACACAGCAGTCAGTGTGAGAAATCTGTAATGTTTGGTCTTGCTAAGTATTACTGTTTTTGGTAACTTACGTTTGGTCTTGCTAAGTATTACTCTTTTTGGTACTTAGTTTTGGTGTTGGCAAGTATTACTGTTTTTGGTAGTTACGTCTCGTCTTACTAGGTATTACTGTTTTTGGTACTTACGTTTGGTCTTGGTAAGTATTACTGGTTTTTGTACTTCCGTTCCAAGGCTGGCAGTTGTCAGAGGATAAAAGATCTGTTAATGAGCTGTTTCATGTGTTCCAGTCATTCAGAGTTTGAGTCCGTCAGCCTCTATTGCCTTACTCTGAGAACATCACTTAACTAGACAGTGCTCCTTGGCAGAGCGTGCAAATGGCCCACTGCGATCACTGTTGTACCCTGGAAATCAAATGTAAATCAAGGAATAACTAAAACCTTCTGCATCTCAGCTTTAGTGTGACATAAAGTTTGAACTAATAAATAGATAAAAATCTACTAATATGTGTGGAAGTTAGAAGTAGAGAGGGGAATCACCCGCACACCTCTGCATATTCATATGGGCCAATTTGAAATTAAATTACAAGCAAGATAATTCAGAATGTACATCCATGGCATTTATTCACATGCTCACTTCCTGCTTTAGGAGTTTGTGTTAAAATAGTTTTTTTTCAGTTAGTACATTTTACTTAAGTTGTCAGATTTTAATACACTACTTCCTATGCCAGGATTATAGGGTTCAATGCCTTTCACCTTCATTTGCCTACTATGTGGCTCTCTAAGCATGATATTTAACCAGACAGTGTTCCCAGGTCACCCTTTATTTATTATTATGTATTTATATATTTTTTGGGCATTTGTTTACTGGGAAAGTCCACTGGGCCAAAAGAACCCATTTTCAGTGGATGCCCAGGGAGAAAAGCTGCACAATATACAATGCATAAAATAAAACAAGTAGAATATACAAGCAATATTACAAAACAGACAGTAATATACAAAAGTCAAATGTGTGCAAATGTCTGATATGTACAGATTTGTAGTGGTTAAAAGTCACAGACTAGTAAAGTGATTAAATTATTGTACTCTAATGGCAGTATACTGAAGACAATTATATCGTGGCAGTATATACTGAAGGTGTTTTGGTGTTATAGGCAGCAGAGTGGAATGAAAGGTGTGGATAGATGAAAGAGTGAGGGTGATAGGGGAAACAGAGATAAATTAGTTGTTTTGACTACAGAAAAAGAACGTTTGCAGGGGTTAGGATGTAAATTTTAGGAGGAAGAAACTTAGAATATAGATAGGTTATGGTTATTCCTTTAAAAGGAACATCTGTGTCCAGTCAGCGTACACAGTCAACAAATAGGTCAAATAAGAAAAAATCAGCACTGGCAGTTTGCCACTAATTCATGCCTGCCTTTCTTTTATCACTGTTAAATCAGTGGCCTGTTCATTTAATGTTAAGTACATAAAACTTCTCATACCTTCCAGTATGTGTAGTAATCATTAATATAGAAACTTATCACATAGCATGGGTATGCATTCGGTATAGTACATCTGCATTTAAGGGGAAAAAGATGTTTTACTTCTGCCCCCCCCCCCCCCCCCCCCAGTAATCAACTCCAAGGTGGCTGCATCTTTTTTATGTTTTAGAGAAAAAAAACATTTCCCCACAGAACTAAATATATTCAGTGTTGTAAATTCATCAAACCTCATAAAATGATCAGTCACTGACTTCATCATTTCAGTTTCAGTAATGCTTTGTTCGCAGGACGGCCTTCACTCACAATGCTACCTTTGAACTGTCCAGGTCCATAGAAAAAAGCACTTTGTGAATTAATGGGTTACAACATTTGCAGCTGAGTTGTTCATTCTGGTGAATACTGCCTATTTGCACAGAAAGGCTGTTACCCTGTCTGCAGTTAAAGTGTAGTATTTCCACCTGCTTGTGTACAAATATCTTATTTGTATTAAGGATATATGCCGGTGCATTTGAGTTTGTAACCCAGGTCTCCAGTGGAGATAGGCTTTGCTTTGCTCGACATGCCTTAATAGTTAATGACAGAAAAATATATGAAATAAAGAATAGTGCAATCAGTGAGAATGACTGCACACTACTTTAGAAAAGGAGGTAGTTTTTTAAGTCCGAAGTATTCCAAAGAAACCATTTTGAAGTATTCAGTTGTCCATGGCTGACACAGTGATATAGAAATTAGGAATGCTACTTCATAGTATTTGAAGCTTTGGTTTAATTATTTGTTGCAGTGGCTTCGTTTTTGCATTTGTACATTTTTTTCTGTGTTTCATACCTCTCAACTATCCAGATTTCTGCAGAATGTCCAGATATTTGTCTCATACTTTTGGTCCTTTCCTCATAAAATTTGTGGTTTACTGGCAAATCACTGAGGACTTGAAGTCACTAAATAATAACATACATTTGAGTTTCAGGCTTCATATCCTTCAGAAAATGCACATCAACACCAATCATGTTATTTTATCTACTTTCTAAGTTTATGAAAGCAACATTTTAAATATGTCACTATTTTTGCCCCCCCCCCCCAATTATTTTAAGCATTGAATAGATTTCTTGTGCTAAGAGGTTGAGAGGTATACTTAACGTAGATTTTCAAAGGAATACCTGTTTGCTTCTATTCTCTGAAGACATGTTAGCAGAAAGATTGTTTGCATTAAATTGTTCTAAGGTATACATGTATGCTTAAAAGTTGATTTGTAACTGTATCCCATTTGGGGCTGCTACCTAGCTTGTGCGTGTTTCTTGCTGTCATAGGCTGTCCCCTGCCATAATCCTGAACTTGATGAAATTGTGTATTGAGAATGGATTGACCGAAGTGAACAGCTCATTTCTTAAAATTTAAACATGTTTTTGTGTTATTTCATTTTATTTATTTAACATTTGACATTTATTGTTCTAGTTGCCACGGCAGGGCTAGCCACCCGGCAGTGTAAACCTTGGCTCGAGATGATTGTCACTGTTGAAAGTGACACCTTGACCCCATGTGCAAAATGGGAAAAAGGGGTTAAGGATGGAGGGATGGATGGATGGATTTATTGTTCTAGTTGGTAGACGGCATTTGGTCATTGTATTTGTCTTGCACTATAACTTGCTCCAGTAATCATCATTCCAACCGTCTGCACCCTGTTGGCATGCCAACATTCACAATACATTGAAAGGCTATCCCAGTTATGGACCCTACGGTCTGAGGTGCTAAGCATTAATACCTTAATAGTCACCCAGTTAATTTCACTGAATGGATGCCTAGAGGCATATATTTGTAGTATATGAAATGAAAAAAAGATTTTTTTTATATCTATACCTATGTATATAAAAACAAACACATACACACAGGCACTTGGATAGTTGAATTCTAAAATCCCTGCCGTCACAGTATGTGATGATACTAACGTGTCACTTCTGTATCATGCCCACTAGATACATTCAGCCACAGCAGTTGCAATCCTGTGTAGTTTTAACTATACTTTACTGACACTTGTTAGTGATATAGCTGTGATGATCTTCATGTTTATATTTTCAGGAACAATGCTTCTCGGTGGTTAGGGATAGATGCAGTTGTGTGGTTAGTAACCTTGTACCAACAGCAAGCCTGATGCCTGGAACTATGGCTGTTGAGATGGTAGTACAAGTGCTAATACCCATCAAGAATGCCTAGCTGTACATCGACTCTTGCCTAGCTCTTTGGTAAATTTTGTTTCATGCTGAAGTTTGAAAATGTATATCCATTTTCAGGGTTTTCTGCTTGCCTTTCATGAAACATAGAACCCCACCCTTGTGTTAGGTTCACATTCATTATTCACAAACTTTAAATCCATGCTTTAAAAGTCTTCCTTCTTTACAATTTTGGCAAAAATGCCTTTTTGGTTATTTTTCCATGTATCACTGTCACATTTTAAGACTTTCTATTTACACAACTACTTGCCATTACAGAACTGACTGAATTGCAGATAAATTAGTTTACAAGACTTGATTTCTTTTGGAGGTTGGGTACACAATTTTGCATATATACATTTACGACAAAGTTCTGGCTGAAAGATATTTCTCTTCTGCTTTTTCCACAGTCAAATTGTTCAGTCAGTGAGATAGCAGATTATTTCTTAACTGGATGTTTGCCTGAAGCCTTTAAAAGATTGCATCTCTGACCTTGTGGTTTAAGTAAGCATTAGGGGCAGCCAGTCTTCTGCATGTATTTTAGCCTGCATAGTGACTAGCCTGAAGAGAAGTGCTTCAGTGTCATAGTTTGTACACCATAACCTTATAGTCTGTAAACCCTTCTCCACTGACATCCCTCAGATTTTACTGTGTCCTTCCTAACAGACACTGACATTTACTCGCACTGCTCTTACTCAAACTGTTTATTTCTCTTTTATTTTCTTCACTTCTTCTAGAGTTGCTACTCCCGTTGTTTATATCCTCCTGTCGTTAGTGGAACTGCATGCCTTCAAGGAAGTCACCCTTGGTCTCCATTCTTCCTTTCTTATTTCTCCTTACCTGAGAAAATTATTAAACCACTTTTAGCTCTGCGCTAGTATTTGTGCACAGTCACCATTGACTCAGCGCACTCAACTGTCTCTATAGTGTGTTTTTATTTTGCTGTAAAAGTCTCCCTGCAAGCAAATGGCTATGTATGTAACAGTGAAGGCTACAGTTTGAACACCAGCCTGTGGGCTATATTTTTATGCAAACTACAAATATTATTGGCAGCCTAAAACAAAAGAACTTTGCCCACTAAAATAGCTCCATTTTCTTAGACCACAGCAGTCCCATTAGTACTTTCTCCTTTAATGCACTTCCTTTGTTGTTTGCACCTGTCCAATGTCTCCCTTGCGTAAGTTTATTTTTATTGTGTAACCACTTTTAGTTCCGCGCCAGTAATTTTCTACAGCTGCACTCCTGCATTCTCGCTTACTTTTGTTTCATTGTTTTGCTGATCTGTGGGGGTTACGGTGGCCTTTGGACTTTGTATTTCAAAGTCCATAGAAACATCTTTATGTTACGCAGTTATGCAACAGTCAAGTTCAGTTTTTTACTGTTCTCACCATTAGTCATGTCTTTGTGATAGCGGACTAACTCGCCTACTAAAACGGTGTCCTAGAGCAACAAAATCAAGGCTTTTCATCTAGCACAGACACGTTTTAAAAGGCTTTTCATCTAGCACAGACCCGTTTTAAACTGCATTGTTCCTTTTACTTATCTCTCTAAGTAGATTTATGGCTGTTTAAGTTCAGCCTTTCATTGTTTTTTTTTTCTCTGTCTCTATCCCAAGTTTTTAACCCACTTAATTTGCCCTCGCTAGTGCTTGGGCTCACTCCGATCCCCTAACCTATCTCCAACCCCCACTCGCACCTCTTCATCTACCTCTACATTTACACTTCTGTATACACCCACATATTCGTTAAACCAACACCATCAATTCCCTCCAAAAGAAAAAACGTAGAATTACTCCCGATAGTGACACCCTCTCTAGGTTACCAATCAGGACTCCCTCTAATTGTCTTCAGCCTTGCCCCCTTTAGCTATCAAATCACATCTCCACAACTAAGCCAGTACCCTCCTAATATTTTCTAACCCAAGTTAAACAAATTGCCCCTAACTCAGGTTACTGTATTATTCCTCCTCATTCTACTAGCCTTCATCACCAATTATCAAATCCATCTCCTTCTGATACTTAATTTCTGTAGCTTTCTCAGATTCACAACCTGTCATAGCAAGACCTGGACACCGAAAACAGATGCCTCTCCAACAACCTGTTCAGAAAACCTAATATGGTGCTGCACAGTAAAAACATGCATCCCCAGATCACAAAGAGAAATTTATTTATTTATTTATTTATTTCAGTTTGATAACCGGGGAGGTCCATTGGGCTCAGGAGCCCGTTTTCAGTGGAGGCCCGGGGAGAAAAGCTCCACATTACTTAGTAAAGTTAAAAAACAGGTAAAATTCAATTTAAGATTCAAACATATGGGTACATTAAGATAGAACAGAAAACATTAGGTTTTATGAATACAGGTAAAATTGTCATACAGAGACAGTATGAGGTACAATGGTTACATAGCATATGAGTCATATATTAACATGGTTGGTTAATAAGGATATTTAGAATTTGAGTCTTGTTAGGGCAGAGTGGAAGACCAAGCGTACATGTTAGGGAGGGGGATAAAAGGGGGTGCAAACTATTTACAATATTTACATTATATACAAAAGGCAGCAGTAAGAGATAAGTAGAATCATGGAACAACGTGTAGGAAGAAGGAGGAGTATGGAGATACAATTAGTGCAGAGAGTAGAAGGCTAGGTGGGGAAAGTGCAGTTGCACTTCCTATTAGAGAACAAGTGGGAATGGAGTAGGGTTTTGAAGTTGTTAGGGTTTTCAGTCATTCGTAAAGATGGAGGTAGAGAATTCCATTTTTTGGCTAAGGAAAAGGATAGGAGGTGTTGGCTGGCTGGTCGCTTTGGTGTGTGGACACTGAGTAGGTTTAGGTGAGCAGATCTAAGTGACCTGTTAGGGGTGTAAAGTTTTAGGATGTTGGATAGTGCAGAACATTTGGAGGGGTTAAATAATAGCCCATGGGCTGTGTTAAGTTGTAGGTAGTCTAGAAGGTTGGGGAGTTCTAGCCAGTTTAGTGAATAGAGGGCAGAGCAATGGTGGGAGGTGTGTTTGGCTTTGATGGCGAATTTAGAAATTTTATTATAACAACTTTCCATTTTTTGAGGAAAGGGAGGCAGATAAGTTAGTTAATAGAGGGGCGCCATACAGTAGTGAGAGAAGAAGATAGGTAGTGGCGAGTCTTTGTCTAGAAGAAGGAGAGAGATAGTGAATGTTTCTATATAGCAGGCCAAGTTTTTGATGCGTCTTCTTGATATTGAGTTGAATATGGGTTTCAAATTTTAGGTTTTCATCAATAGTGACCCCAAGTAGTTTGGCATAGGGAACAATTTCTATATTTGAATTACTATGGCTTCTAATTTGGAATGGGTTTAGTCGAGAAGGGAGGATTTTGAGGGGGGTAGAGAAGTATTTTGGATTTGTTAGCATTTAGAGAAAGGTGGTTTTGGAGCATCCACTTCTCAGTGGTGGAGAAAGCTGTTTGTGTGTATGATAGAAGTTCTGGGAGGTTGGTGGCACACCAGATTAAAGTGGAGCCGTCGGCGTATTGTACAATTTTAGTATTAGGGATGGCAGAGTGAAAATCATTGATAAAGATGTTGAATAACATAGGGCCAAGAATGGAACCTTGGGGAACACCAGTGGGGGTTGGAAGGAAGTTAGAGGTACCTTTCCTCCATTTTACAGCTTGAGATCTATTGGATAGGTAACTAGAGAACCAAGATAGTGTATTGTGAGAGAGGTTGAGGTTAGCAAGGTGGCTAAGGAGATAAGTATGGGAGACAGTGTCGAAAGCTTTTGAGAGGTCTAGTAGAACTGTTGAAACTATTTTACCAGTATTGCGGGCACGGTTGACTGTATCTAGGAATGAGAGTAGAGCAGTTATAGTGCTATGACCAGGGCAGAAACCATGTTGGGTGTGGGAGATGAGTTGTTATTGATAAGGAAGGGCATTAACTGAATGTGAATGCATTTTTCCAGGATTTTTGATATTGGGGAGAGGATGGCTATGGGGCGAAAGTTTTAGGTATTATTGTTTTTACCACCTTTGTGGAGAGGATGTATAAAGGCAGAATGCCACAGCTTGGGGACATAAGATTCCATTATGGATCTGTTGATTAGGATACTAATGGGGAGGGCGATTCCATCTGCAGCAATTTGTAAGAATTTGGATGAAATATTATCTGGAGCATTAGAGCAAGGTTTCAGTTTGCTGAGAATTTTTTTTTATATGAGGTGGAGACTGGTTTAAGTTTGAAGGTGGTGGGAGGGTTGGGTTTAGAGGCAGGGGTAGAGTGACTGAGCTGTGTGGATGGGTTAATTTGAAATGTCTTATTTAGTTCAGCTATACAGTTAATAAAGAAGGAGTTGAAAAGAGTGGCAATTTCTTGATCGGACTTGGTAGTGTCAGGGCAAGGATTATTTTTAGTGCCTAGGTTGAGGAGTGAATTAATGGACTTCCAGAATAGTTTAGGGTTTTTGGAGTGGTTGGCTTGGAGTTTCATATAGTAGGAGATTGTTTGTCTTTGGATATTTGTTTTTTAGTGAGGTTGTGGAGCTGCTTGTATTGAATACGGGTCTCTGGATGTTTATTGTGCTGAGAATGTTTCCAGCATTTGTCTCACTGTTGCATGAGTTTTTTGGTTTTCCTAGTTAGCCATGGGGCAGATTTGGATTTGATTCTTATAGTTTGGGGTGGAGCTTGGGAATTAAGTACATTTAGGAAAGTAGAGTTGAAGGATTCGACGGCTCTGTCAAGAGGAAGAGTTTTTAGATTGTTCCAGTTAGTTTGTTTGAGGGTATTGGAGAAAATGAGAGCGTTGAAGTTAGTTAGCTTATGCGTATGCAGGTATTGGTGCTGGAGATGGGGAGACTGAGTAGCTCGGTGGATGAAGGCAGGTAGTTGGTCACTAAAGGAGTCGGGAAGGATGCCCGAGTCTAAGATGTTGTTAGGGTGGGTAGCTAGGATCCAGTCCAGTGTAGATCCTGGAGGGTTGATTTTGTTGGCTCTAGTGATAGAGTTAGTTAATTGAATAAAGTTGAATAGATTGACAGATATGGCTGGGTTTAGGTTATTAATTTTGTTCCAATCTATGTTCACATCTCCTAATATGTAGGTTTGTAGGTTAATGTTAGTTGAGGCCCATTCGAGGATTTCTTCAAGGGTGGTAGTATTGTTACCTGGGGGAATATAAAGGGATATGAAGCAGATACTTTTCTGAATATTCATTTGTAGTAAACCTATTACTAGTTCTGCATTGTAGAACTGGGGAATGGGGTTTGGGTATGTTACCTGGGGGAATATAAAGGGATATGAAGCAGATACTTTTGTGAATATTCATTTGTAGTAAACCTATTACTAGTTCAGCATTGTAGAACTGGGGAATGGGGTTTGGGTATGTTACCTGGGGGAATATAAAGGGATATGAAGCAGATACTTTTCTGAATATTCATTTGTAGTAAACCTATTACTAGTTCTGCATTGTAGAACTGGGGAATGGGGTTTGGGTATGTTACCTGGGGGAATATAAAGGGATATGAAGCAGATACTTTTCTGAATATTCATTTGTAGTAAACCTATTACTAGTCCTGCATTGTAGAACTGGGGAATGGGGTTTGGGTATGTTGCCTGGGGGAATATAAAGGGATATGGTGCAGATACTTTTGTGAATATTCATATGTAGTAAACCTATTACTAGTTCTGCATTGTAGAACTGGGGAATGGGGTTTGGGTATGTTACCTGGGGGAATATAAAGGGATATGAAGCAGATACTTTTGTGAATATTCATTTGTAGTAAACCTATTACTAGTTCAGCATTGTAGAACTGGGGAATGGGGTTTGGGTATGTTACCTGGGGGAATATAAAGGGATATGAAGCAGATACTTTTGTGAATATTCATTTGTAGTAAACCTATTGCTAGTTCTGCATTGTAGAACTGGGAATGGGGTTTGGGTACTGAATAATGGGGAGTATATTGGAGAATATCAAGGCTACTCCTCCACCTTTTCTGTTTAGGTGGTCAGATCTAAGGGCTTGAAAACCAGAGGGGTAGGATTTCTGAGTCAGAGATGGTAGGTTTTAGCCAAGTCTCAGAGATGGCTACAATGTCAGGAAGGTTGTGGTGAAGCCAGGCATGGAAAAGAGTAGCTTTATTTCTTAGGCTTTGGGCATTGAGAGCGATTATTTTTAGGCTTTTAATGTTAGTGGTATTGTAACTTTGTGGCGGAATGAGGTTATTAGTGGTGCTAGGTCCAGGGTTTGGGTGGATATCACCAGATAGAATTAGGTGGATGAAGATGGGAGATAGTAGGAAATGTAGTTTGCTTTTTGACTGTTGAGGACAATAGATTAGAGCTTTGTGGAAGTTCAAGTTGGTGGAGGTGGGTAAGATCTTTGGATTAAAATTGGTCTGTAGTAGTGAGTGAGATATGTTATGGTAGTGAGTTGTGGTAGGGGTGAAAAGTGGAATGGAAGTTGAGAGGTGGGAGAGAAAATAGGGGGGAAGAGGAGAGGAATAATATGAGGTAGTATGGTGCAATGGGATTAGAATTAAGAGGGTGATGAAAGGGAATTGTAGAGTTAGAAGGAATGGAGAATGCATAATGTAAAGGATTAAGATTGTAAGATAGAGAAGTATGGGATGTATAGTATAGGTAGGGTAAAGACAGAAATCAATGGGTGTAGGTTTTAGTAAAGTCTGAGTGGGGAGTGGCTTTTAATTGATGGGAGGATAAGAGGAGGTATGTGGGGGTGTGGTCTTTAAGTGATGTGAGGTAAAGAGAAGGGTGAGAAGGCCAATAATTGGTCTGTTAGAGAATGGGAGGAGTTTAATGCAAAGATAAAAGTGCGGGTAGTGGGGGTGGGTGGGAATTGGGGGGTAGGGTAGGGGAGCGGAGTGAGCCCACAGGGCGAACGGAGCGGGTAGAGACAAGTGAGTGGAACAGTTCAGGATGAACAATCAGTGGATTGCTGATAGCTTAGGGTAAATGAAAGAGCAGGTGACTAGAGAATAATAAATGTAAAGTGGTAATGTTTAGAGGAGAAAAGTGGTATTTACTGAAGAGCAGAAGGCATGTGAAGGAAAGATAGGAGCTGGGTATAAGTTGCAGGGAGTAAAGATGTAATTTATAGGATGGCAGTATGGACTAATGGTTGGGACTAAATGAGAGCGCCACCTAGTGGACAGGCAGGAGTAAATATCTGGGAAAGGCTGGTCAAGGACTAGATACTAACTATGAGTCAGCTAATGGAGGCAACAATAGCGGGACTAAGGGTCTATAATCTAGCTATTGGATACAGAGGAGGGTATGGCTGCTGGCATTCATGGCTAGAAGTTAACAATTACAATCTACAAGACATATAAACTATTAAATGTCAGCTTTTCTGCCAGTGTCAGGAGAACACATACTTTTTCTTCCTTTCTTGGAATAGCACAGGGATAAGACAGCAGGTGATGTGGAAGGGTCCTTATATTCCAGATAGTCAATTTCTCAACCTCAAGTGGAAGGGAGGCAAGCTGGAGAGCTGGGAATAATTAGGAAACAAGACTAAAATAGTGGAGAGGAAAAGAAAATAAATGTCCTTATTAAGTTAGTACAGCCAGTATTACTAAGCGTATTTTCAAAATGTAGTATTAATAAATTCATCCAACATAGCTAGAAATACAGTATTAATAAGTTCATACAACAAAGCTAGAAATACAGCATTAATAAATTAATCCAACATACAGCATTAATAAATTCTTCAAACATAGCTAGATATATTTCAGGAAGAAGTAGAATAAAATCAGCATTGGTACAGTCAGTCAGCAAATCAAGAAGCCAGGGGAACAGTTCAGTTCCATGCAAGGTAGACCTGTATATTGCATTGGTATATTTTACAATTCAATGCACTGCTTAGGATCTCACAAGGTAAAAACAGACTCAGGAACACTGTGCTTTAGGGTATATAAATAGAAAAAATAAAATAGAAATCATAGTGTAAATACAAACATTGCAGATGCCCTAATGAATAGTACAAGAGATATGTTCAACTCTTTAAAATAATGGCTATGCTCTGTATACAGTATGAAGAACAAACACAAGCTTTAGGCAAATGTGCTAGTATAAAAGTAATTGATAAGTGATATCAGTAGAGAAGCATTAGAATGTGTTGTCACAGTCATAGTTATTCAGCATTGATGTTGCTGTTGTCTACAAGCAGTCGCTATGTAGCAGTACTTTCCTGAGTATAGATACCTATTAAGCATTAAGTTAAACCAAAAGCAGCGTATTTACTGAAGGAGTAAATAATCACAATATACCATAAGCACTTATTTTATAAAGGTTCCGCGCATAGAGTGACCACCATAGTTGTGGAACTACTTGTTGTATTGGCGTTTACTTGTCTAGAGGAGCTAGAGATATTAGCGTCTCAACGCTTACACACTCGCTAATAATAAAGAGCACATAGATGAAATAAAATAAGTATTATCACTGGCGTTTACTTGCATGGATGAGTAAATGATATTAGCATGTCAGCGCTTACGCGCTCGCTGGAACTGTTTTATTGATATGAAAGTTATCGACCAAACTATGTAGAGGCAAACTCTTGGGGTTGCCTAAGGATGCCTGTATCAGCTCCACGTGGTAAACGCTCAAGCAGATAGTGCGTTTTACAGCAGTTATATCGCTGGCGTTTACTTGCATGGATGAGTAAATGATATTAGCATCTCAGTGCATATGCGCTCGATGGAACTGTTTTATATTTATGAATGTTATCGACCAAACTGTGTAAAGGTAAAATCTCTGGAGATGAGAATTGCACATCTCCAAAGAGCTTAGAGATTTCATCAGGAATCTAATCAGGAAAATCAAAAAGATCTACGTAGTCCAGGATCAGCAGAGCTATACAACCACCATGTTCATTCCAAAAACAGCTCAGGCCACCAAAATTATGAAATCCAGCTTTTATTAAAAAAAAAAAAACAAAAAACAAATAATCTAGTTTAGAGCTTTCATTCCTAAACCTCAGGACGTCCTCAGAACATAAAGATGTACTTCTCCTAAGGTTTAAATTACGTGTATATTTTAGGCATTGGTTAATTGGTTAAAGCTATCAGTCAGCAGTTTAAAGGAATAGTAAAGTGTAAAATTCGATTACCTATAAAATTAACCCTGAAAAAGTTAAGTGATACACTGAACCAGTGAAAAAGCTTTTTAAAAAGCTTGTAAAATAATAAAAAAACAAACAAAAAAAACTCCTGTCCATAAATTAAGTTAAACATGCTGGTGAAAAGACAAGCTTTTTAAAATCCACAGACATACATAAAAAAAAAACAGAAAGCAAATCTAGCAATCTTATTGTAAAGGTAAAAAATGCCATTTAAAAAATATTGTAAAAATACTTAAAGTATTAAAACTGAAAATATTAGTATTTCTGTAAATTAACATATCGCCTTGGATTACAATTTTGCTGTTCTCATCTTGAGAACTGGTTTTATAGAAACGTGGTCATTCAACCCTGGTCTGTGGCATCTAAATTTGATTTGCCAAAATAATTCTCTTTACTCCAGTTTGTTTTCCTCTCACATTTGGTTGGACAATTTCTAAGATACTTAATTTAAATTTAGTAAGCTTCATACAAATTTGGGATTGTTTAAACAGTGCAGTTTTCTCACTGCATATTTTCAGATCGCGCAAGTGTTAATTGATTGCTTTGGCTAGTCATCTTTTCATCTTCCCTACATAGTAAGACTGACATTTTTGATCCCACGTTACTAAATACACTAACCTCTTGGAGTCACAATTCCCCTTCTGAAAGGTGATCTGTGTCCCACAATAAATGTCTAAAAAAGGGTGATCTTTTCATCAATATAGGGACAAACTCTGCACCATTTGCATTTAGTCATTCCCTAGGAGTCAATTTTCTGTACCTTTCACTAGAATGCCCCTAATATTATTTTCTACCTTATAAGTTAAAAATGGAGTTTCTGTCACCATGTCAAATACTCGTGCATCCTTTTTCAAAATGGACCAGTTATTCCTAATGATGGTTTTCATCTCCCCACTGATTTCGTTGAATTTAATAGCATTTTTGAAAGCCTTCATACTGGTTGTGTCTCTCGAGGGTAAAATCTCCTGTACGGCCCCTTTATTTTTCCCTAATATTGGAGAGTATTTGGTATCCCTGTTCTTAGTTACTTCTCTCTCCATGTGTAATAATAAATCTAATTTGTACCCTCTCTGAAAAAACATACTTTGCATTGTTTTTTTTTTTTTTTTGATGTTCGAGTTTTCAGAAACTCAGTCTTGTAGTCTCTTTGATACTTTTTTAAGTTTCCGAAAAGTTGATCTTTTGACATAGATCCATCCATATATATATATATATATATATATATATATATATATATATATATATATATATATTCATTCCATACACACTTGGTCGAAAATTATTCCAGGCAGTTCACTTTACTGAAAGCTCACTTGGTCGAAGTTCATTTGGTTGAAAATGGAATATAGCCCCTGCACCACTGCAGTGCAACCCTGGAGTGAGATTATTAAATAAGGAAGGGTGTGGGGGGCATAGCCCCCATGATGCCAATAGTTTTTACTAAAGATATATATATATATATCAATGCATTTCTAATGGATATACCTTCTTATAACAGTGAATACATTAAAATTATGTGGAGAGCCTATGCCCCA